>NW_023616064.1:0-26078 GCF_013339695.2 Rhipicephalus sanguineus
TCTGTGGCTTCGGCAAGCTGTACCATATGACTGTAAATATTTCGCTGCAATATACTTCAAGTTTTATTACCTCCCCTGCCTCCTGCTTCATCGACGTCGATCATCTCCTTGACGGGACTTCAATCCACTCAAGGAGAACAAACGAACAAAGAAAAACATAACCGACAGACTGTACTTTCTTGTCACTGTTGAAAACTGAAGCCCTGCAAAAAAACAAAAAAAAGAGAGTGGCGTAATTGTTTAGGCAGCGCGCTGCGGAGGGAGGGGTCGCCGGTTCGAATCCCCGGGCGAGTGCTTCTGAATTACTTTTATTTGTGGCTTTATTTATATATACTGTCAAGCAGGGGCGTAGCCAGAAATTTTTTCGGGGGGGGGGGGTTCAACCATACACTATGTATGTTCGTGCGTGCGTTTGTATGTGTGCGTGTATATATACGCAAGCAAAACAAACATTTCGGGGGGGGGGGGGGTTGAACCCCCCGCCCCTTGGCTACACCCCTGCTGTCAAGACGTTTATTAGCGGGCACTCGGCGACGGCGACAGTCAAAGCGGGGCCGACTCTCTGCATGAGGGGCGTGCTCTCCGAGAAGAGGACGACCCACTAGAAGGCGCTCAGAGGACGACCCATTACTGAGTAGGAACGCTTCGCTACAATTACCCCGGGTACGAAAAGGGAGCGGCCTGGCGACCTAGCAGCTTGTCACTATGAGCGGGTCATGGTAGGGCTTCAGGCGCGCCACGTTGACAATGTCGCGCCCTCGACGGCGCATGTCCGAAGATGGGTCGACGGGTTCGATCAGGTAGTTGACCGGGGATGTGCGTTCGACGACACGGTAGGGGCCTTCGTATTTGGGCAGTAGTTTGGATGAGAGGCCAGTTGCAGTGGTAGGGACCGAGAGCCATACGAGCGCTCCAGGAAGGAACGTGGGCGCAGAACTGGTGGTGTCCCCGCGAATGCTTTTCTGCCGCTCTGGTTATGCGTAGTAGAGGCCTTGGAGAGCTCGCGACACTCCTCAGCAAGTCTGGCTGTGGCAGAAATAGGCGCACATTCAGATGGATCCGCTTGTAGGAAGGATTGTGTCGATTGTGTGCGATGGGTACCTGCCATACAATAAGAAAGAGGGTGAGAAGAGTGAGTGCTCTGAGGGGCGGTATTGTAGGCGTACGTGGCGAAGGGCAGAATGGCATCCCAATTTGTGTGGTCGGCGGCGACGTGCATCGAGAGCATGTCGCCGAGCGGGCGGTTGAAGCGTTCGGTGAGGCCATTCGTCTGCGGGTGGTAAGTGTAGTGTTATCGGCTCACAGGAGACTGTGACATAGGCATGGCATGAGCGCCTGAGAGCCCGTAGTAAGACAACCGTCGACACTGAGCCGAAACAACATCTCACTTATTCTACTCCTCCATCTAGGAGGGGGCCACTCATTAGCACAATAGTAGCGACCTCTACATCTCCCCCCTTTGCGCACGTTCGGCAGTCATAAGTTCAGACGGTCCGGTGGGACAACGCGTCGGCTACTACTCGTGCACACAACACCATCGTGACCACCAACACACCATCACTATCACCACCATCACCACGAACACGATCACCAGCCCGTCCCGAGTCGCTCGTCGTGACCGTGGTACTTGGAGGACCTTGAGATGGGTGAGCTACTTGCGACTGTGGCTGGGTTGCTTCCGATGAAGCTTGTGGTGGCAACGATGCTGGGACAAAGGGGACAAGGTGACACCTGTTACGCTGCAAGATACCGCCTTGTCCTGTTTCTATTATGAAGCTCCTGGGTCTCTGTGCTGGGCTTAACACAGTTCCATTTACGTTTTCTGGCCGCACCCAGACTTGTCCTACAGGAAGCTGCATTTGATGCCTGGCCCGATGACGCCGATTGTAGCTCCTTTCCTGCTTTCTTTGGTAGGATGCGTTCCTCAACGCTACTGCGTCTTTTGGGGGCACGTTTGGATGTAGCATTCTTCCTTCTTAGGGACTTTGGTCCTAGCCGACGGCCCATCAAGAGCTGAGCTGGGCTAAACCGTTGACGCCTGGGGTATCCCTGTAACATAGGAGAGCCATGTGAGGGTCTTTGCCTTGGTGAAGAGATTTTTGACCATCCTGACCGTCTCCACTTCTCCATTGGACTGGGCGTAGTAGGGACTGCTTGTCGTATGGACAAAGCCATACGAGGAAGCGAATGTTGCGAAGTCTCGTGACGAGAATGGTGGGCCATTGTCCGAATTTCCTCTGGTATCCCATGGCGGGCGAATATGCTCTTTAGCACATGCACGACAACTTGCGCAGTTGTGCTCCTGAAGGTTATCACTTCCGCACCTGGAGTAGTAATCAACTACCAGCAGGAAAGTTTGCCCGCAGAAGTGAAATAGGTCCATGCCGAGAAGTTGCCACGGCGATCTGGGAGAGTTGTCGGTACAAGTGGCTCAGGAAGTTAACTCGTGTGAGAGCGCATGTCTCACAGTTGGCGACCATAGAGGTAATGTCATTGGATGCCAGGCCACCATACCGAATCTCGCGCCAAGGCTTTCCTTCTGTTACAGCCATAAGCGTGCGCAGGGTTCCCCTTCAGGGGGGGCGAAGGTTCGTCGCAGCGCCCCCCTCCCTATTAGTCAGTTGCGGCTGCCTTTGCGCCCCTCTTCGCCCCCCTACTGTATAGGGCTGACTTCGCGCCCCCCTTCTCGCCCCCCTTCCCCCCCCCTGCGCACGCTATGGTTACAGCCTTGGTGTCCCTCGTGTAGTAGTGCCAGACTGTAGATCGAAGTGACGATGGGATCACCAACAGTACCTTTGAGCAGTACGCCGTCGCAAACAGAAAGTTGATCACCACCGATGGATACTTGAGATGTGTAATGGCAGCTTGTTTTTTCCGAGGCCACCCCCGCTGACAGAAGGAGATTAACGTAGTGCATTCGCCATCCGAAGTTTGTGCTCGACGAACTTCCTGCACATTTAGGGGCAAAACTTCAAACGTGGCAGCCACTATTTCGGCAACATAAAGCTCCATCACATCAAGGGTTGTGCGAGCCACAGTTTCTGTTAAGGACTGCACAGCATCCGCGGAAGATTCCTTCGGGTTGTTGATGCGAGAGAGAGTATCCGCTGTAGCCAATAGCTTACCAGGCACATGAAGTATCTTAAATTGATAAGGCATTGCTTTAATCCGCAGCCTTTGTATTCTAGGAGGCACATGTCGAGCTCCATCTTACCAAAAAGAGAGACGAGGGTAGGTGATCTGTCTCAATATCCAGTGAAATGCCACGCACAAATTCGTCGAACCTCCAGAGAGCCCAGTTATAGCTAATGCTTCCTTTTCAGTTTGGCTATATCTCTGCTCCGCCTTCGTCATTGCTCTGGAAGCAAAAGCGACGGGACGGCGCTCGCCTGATGGCTGCGTCTGCAGCAGGACTGCCCCAAGTCCAAACGAACTAGCATCAGCTGAGACAGTGGTGGCATACGACGGACTGTACTTGGCCATACACCTATCGGATGTCAGTATCTCCTTCACCCTGACAATGCGGCCTCCTGTTCATGCTGCCAAGTCAACTTGAAGACTTGTTGAGGAGGGCTCTGATTGGAGCGGTTATTTCAGAGATGTGTGGCAAGAACCTAGCTAGATGATTGATCATCCCGAGAAGACGCCTGACGCCTGCAATGTCTTTCGGAGCTTCCATGGTCTTGATGGCTGCTACCTTGGCTGGGTCCGGCTTGATGCCTTGAGCGGACACGATTACTCCAAGGAACGGTACTCCGACACACCGAATAAGCATTTATTCTTGTTCAGCGTGACCCCGGCCTCAGCAAGACGGGACAGAACCTGGTTCAGTCGGACCCCATGTTCCTCTCGAGTGCGTCCGAAAACAAGTATATCGTCGATCATATTTGCTACCCCTTCCTGTCCTTCAAGAATTCTGGCCATCTGCTTCTGAAAATACTCGGGCGCTGAGGTAATACCAATGGAAGGCGGCAGAAGCAGTATCAGCCAAAAGGGGTTATAAAAGTCGTGAGCGCTTGCGAGTCCGTAGTGAGTTTCACTTGGTGGAAACTCGCTGTGGCGTCCAGCTTGGAGAACACCGTTGCGTCTCCGATAAGCCCGAGGACTTGTTCAACCGTTGGGAGGATGTGCCGTTCTCGAAGTACGACTTGATTCGGCAGGGTTAAGTCAACACAGACGGTAATCTCCTGACGCTTTAGGGAACAGAACACCACGGCGTGGGATTGTCGACGCGGCGAATCACTCCGTCACTTTCGAGCTTGTTGAGCTCACGCCTCACGGTTTCGTGTAGCGGAATGGGAATGCGACGAGGCACGCTGAGGGAGAATGGTGTAGCACCAGGCTTCAAGCGGATTCGATATTCCTCCTTGAGAGTGCCAAGTCCGCGGAACAGTTCAGCTTGAAGTGATGCCTCAGGGCCTGCACGCCGCCAAGGAATTTCACAACATCGAGGGCTTGTATAGCCGGAAGTCACAGAAGAGGGACAGATAGCGATTCAATGATAAAGAGTCGCTGCAAGGACGTCTTCCCGCGCCAACGGAGTTGGGCTGTATATGAACCGAGTACCCGCAATGGTTGACCTCCAGGTCCGGTAAGTACAGTGTCAACCTTGTCCAGCTGGCTGGAAGCTTGGGGAAGTCATCGGGTATAGCAGAGACTTCGGCGCCGGAGCCAACTTTAAATTGCATCGTGTAATCGTCCACGGTAACGTCCACTAATAAAGACTTGGCCCCCGCTCCGACGGTGCTCAGGTGAATAGAGCCGACTTTTAATTCGATTTCCGCGAGCGAAAACTTCCGCGAAGTGCCCCTTCTTTCTGCAAAAGTTGCAGAGCGAGCTGTGTGCTGGGCATTGCGTTCGAGGATGAGACGCGCGGCCACAGAATCCGCAGGTGGGCGTCTCTGTATCATGATGGTCGAAAGAAGGCTTAGCGTTCCGGTGATGTCGAGCAGACTTCTGTATCTTCGTAGCGTCCATTTGCAAAGCGTTGGGGCTATTATAACTTGCTCCAGCTTGCGACTGCCGCTTTTCTTTTTCCGCGTGTTCCACCTGGCGTGCTTGCGTCCAAGCCTCTTTGAGAGTTTTAGTTTAGCGTTGCGGCATAGCTGGTCTGAAAGACGCGAGTCGCGCAAGCCGACGACGAATCTGTCACGTACTAGCCTTTCTTCAACTTGCATTGAAGGATAGGGGCAGAGTTTCACCATCCTGCATAACTCGGCATAGTATCCGTCGACGCTCTCGCCTGGCTGCTGTACGCGTCTGTGAAAACGCGATAACTCGTATAGTTCATTGCTTGGATGCACGAAATGCTCTGTAAAACGGTCTACCACAGTCTTGTAGGAAGTGAGGGACGCCGCATCAAGCGAAAATGTATCGAGGAGCGGACGCGCTTCGGGGCCCATGCAATATAAGAGCGAGCGCACCTGTGTTTCCTCCGGTGCATTCTTGAGACCCGAGATGGCTGCGTAGTCTTCGAAGCGACTTTTCCATGTCGGCCAGGTCCCAGCGTTGCCGAAGTCGAACGGCTCCGGCGTCTGAAGGTTCACGCCCATCACTTCGGGCTGGACTGCTCGGTAGACATGGTACGGACGATGGGTAAGCGCGACGTCGGTGCTCGATCCCACTTCTGACACCATGTAGTGTTATCGGTTCACAGGAGACTGTGACATAGGCATGGCATGAGCGCCTGAGGAGCCCGTAGTAAGACAACCGGTCGACACTGAACCGAAACAACATTTCACTTTATTCAACTCCCTCCATCTAGGAGGGGGCGCCACTCATTAGCACAATAGTAGTGACCTCTACAGTAAGCAGTAGTTTTGCGATGAACAGCAGTGGCACTCTTTGAGAATGGCTTCGATGACTTCCGACAAGAAGACACAGGCCTCGATCGCTGAGAGCTCCTGGGGTGGACCGTGACGCAGCAGGAATCGTGTAGCAGAAGGAGGCACATCACGCGCTGTAGCCGCTGGGAGGGCAGCGTTTTCGGCGTATCGCGTTAGATGGTCACGGCGACGATGGCCCAACGGTTACCAGCCGACGTCAGAGGAAGTGGTCCATACAAATCGATGCCCACGCGCCCAAACGGACGGTTAGGGCAAGGTAATGGTTGTAGACCGACTGGTGACACGTGCGTTGAAGGTTTTCGGCGTTGGCAATCGAGGCAGGAGCGGACGAACTTCTGCACGTAGCGGTACATCCCTCGCCAGAAGTATCGTTGTCGATGCGGTGGTAAGTTTTGGATACCCCAGAGTGCGCGCATTGCGGATCAGAGTGGAAGGACTCGCATATTTCAGCACGCAGACTTCGGGGTATCCCAAGTAGCCACTGGCGGCCGTCGGCGTTGTAATTGCGTCGGTGCAGTAGGTCGTCACGAATGGCGAAATGGTGGGCTTGACGACGCAACGCGCGAGTGGTTGGTGTTGTCGACGGATGAGTGAGCAAGTCTATTAGCGAAGCGATCCATTTATCCTTACGCTGCTCGGTAGCGATGGTGTGAACATCGATAGAAGAAACAGCAGTGTGAGACACTGAGCAGGAGGCATTGTCGTCAGGCAAGGGGGAGCGCGAGAGGGGCGTCTGCGTCAGCATGCTGACGTCCGTTGCGGTACAGCACGCGGATGTCGTAGTCTTGCAGGCGAAGTGCCCAACGTGCGAGACGGCCCGAGGGATCCTTCAATGACGACAGCCAGCATAGTGCGTGGTGATCGGTGACGACATCAAATGGGCGACCATACAAATAAGGTCGGAATTTTGTAAGGGCCCAGATGATCGCCAGGCACTCTTTTTCCGTGACAGTGTAATTGGTCTCGGCTCTAGTAAGCGTACGACTTGCGTAGGCGACGACATATTCGGGGAACCCTGGTTTGCGTTGCGCAAGAACAGCACCGAGGCCTACACCGCTGGCGTCCGTGTGTACCTCCGTTGGGGCCGTAGGGTCGTAGTGGCGTAGTATGGGAGGAGAGGTCAACAAACGACGGAGCTTTGCGAACGCGTCGTCGCATTCGGACGACCACGAATGTAGGGGCCCGTTACTTCCAAGGAGCTTCGTCAGCGGCGATATGATGGTGGCAAAGTTGCGTATGAAACGTCGAAAATATGAGCACAGTCCTACGAAACTGCGCAGTTCTTTGACGGACGTAGGTTTGGGAAATTCGGCCACGGCCCGAAGCTTGGCCGGATCGGGAAGGATTCCGTCCTTGGACACGACGTAGCCTAGGATTGTCAGCTGCCGTGCTGCAAATCGGCACTTCTTCAGGTTCAGTTGGAGGCCGGCGTTGGTCAAACGCGTCAAAACATGCCGCAGACGTTGAAGATGCGTGGAGAAGTCCGGAGCGAAAACGACGACGTCGTCCAGGTAACACAAGCACGTGTGCCATTTCAAGTTGCGCAGAACGGTGTCCATCATGCGCTCGAAGGTCGCGGGCGCATTGCACAGACCAAACGGCATGACGTTGAACTCGTACAAGCCGTCGGGCGTGACAAAGGCTGTCTTCGGTCGAGCGTCATCAGCCATGGGTACTTGCCAGTACCCCGAGCGCAAATCGAGAGATGAAAAGTATTCTGCTCCTTGGAGGCTGTCAATCGCGTCGTCGATTCGCGGCAGTGGATAAACATCCTTCCGAGTGATCTTGTTGAGCCTTCGGTAGTCCACAAAGAAGCGCACAGAACCGTTCTTCTTGGCAACGAGAACAACAGGAGACGCCCACGGGCTGTCCGAGGGTCGAATAACGTCGCGTCGAAGCATATCGTCCACTTGCTCATTAATTACCCGACGTTCTGTGGGAGACACGCGATATGGACGTTGCCGCAGTGGTGGTTGGGCGCCAGTGTCGATGCGATGCGTAACGGCGGACGTGCGGCCGAGAGAAGTTTGCCCGACATCGAAAGAAGAACGAAATTCTTCCAACAGGCACAGAAGCTGGGAACGCTGGACCGACGTAAGGTTGTCAGCAATGGAGGGACCAAATACATCTGCGGGTGAGGAATCAGACGTGGAAACGGCACTGATGGTACGGGAACTGGTGCAGTGCGAGTCATCGGGTGCGTCCAGAACTTGTGCGTCTTCGAGGGGCTCCACTCTGCCGAGACATTCCCCTCGCACCAACGTAACAATGTGCGGGGATGGGTTGGTAACAAAAATAGCGGAGCTACCTTGAGTAACTTGCACGGTCGCGAAAGGTACCAGCAACCCTTTCCTAGTGCGAACGCGGTCAGATGGCGAAAGGAGTGCAATTGTGTCGCAGAGACCGGCGCAGTAAACTGGCACAGCCGTCGACGAGTTTGGAGGAACTTTGGTGTCGTCTTTGACGAGGGTCTTGGTGAATGCCGATGGACTGTCTGCCGGCGTCAAATGTGAGAACGGTGAGAGTTCGAGGGCGGCTGGTGTGCAGTGAATTATGGCGTCGTGGCGGGATAGAAAATCCCATCCCAGGATGACGTCGTGGGAGCATGCAGCAATTATGATGAACTCGACGTCGTATAGAACGTCTTGAATGACGACGCGAGAAGTGCATACTGCTGTAGGCCTAATACTCTGGGAGCTGGCGGTACGGAGGGACATCCCAGAAAGTGGCGTCGTCACTTTTCGAAGTAAGCGGCTAAGTTTTGCGTCCATAACGGATACGGCGGCTCCAGTGTCGACAAGGGCAGATGCGCGAACACCGTCCACAAACACGTCTATGACATTCGATGGACTTCGCTGAGGGCTTTTACAGTTCGATAGCGTCGCAGCCCTTGCCTCGTGGACTGCGACGACTAGTTTTCCTGCTCTCGTGCGACGGAACGTGGCCGCATTGGTGACAGTGAGCGACGGCGTGGAGACGGAGAGCGGCGAGTGGATGAAGCTGGGCGTGACGTCGGCGACATAGGCTGGTCGTAGAATGCACGGCTGGATTGGCTGGTGGTGTTTGACGCGACTCGAGGTGGCTGCACGCGATGGCAGTAACGGGCCACGTGACCGGCATAACCGCATGCAAAGCAGATGGGCCGATTGTCGGGTGTGCGCCATCGGTTCGCCGGGGCAGGTCCCGCCCACGTCGCAGGATGCGATTGACGGGGCGGCTGCTGAAATGACTGCAAGGTGGGTTGCAGTCGGGGCCTAGGGATGACGGCAGCATACGTAGCCGGCATGCCCGCTTCGAAGGACGGAGGTCTAGCGGCGGCTTCGGCGTAACTCAACGGTGCAGCCGCAGGGATTGCCTGGTGCGTCCTGGCGACAACCTGAGCGTAACTCTGTGGCGCAGGAGCCGGAGGTTGCTGGTGGTACTCAGGCATCACCTCCGCGATTTCCTGCTCAATCGCTCGGCGGATGGGAGGAAGAAGGGTCGTCGACGACTGTGGAACGTGCGGCGGGTGGGCGAAGGCCAGGAGAGAGAACTGGCGTGCGATTTCCTCGCGCACGAATGCCTTCATTTCTGCCAGCAGCGTGGCCTGGTCAGGTATGGCCGCCAAGCCAGCAAGCTCTTCATCGCGTGATGGAGAGCGACGGGTCATCAAACGTTGCCGGCGGAGCTCCTCGTAGCTCTGGCACAGTGTTATGACCTCGGCCACGGTGGAAGGGTTTTTAGCGAGCAACATGGTGAAGGCATCGTCATCAATGCCCTTCATAATGTTCCGGATCTTGTCAGACTCGGACATGGTGCCGTTGGCTTTCTTACACAATGTACCGGTAGGGGGCCGGCACCCAGGTGGTCTGGCAACACAGGCTCGGGATTGGTCTCCAACGGGTTGGCCCAATAAACCACCAGTTCGACTACAGTTGCAACGCTATGTGCTTGCTTGTCATTCTTTACATGGTGTCAGAAGTCTAACTCGTCCGCTAAACATGGATAGCCTACCCCCTCCTGAACGCTTGGTGCTCTCTGATAATGCCGCAGAGAACTGGAAACGCTTCCGTCAGCGCATTGAACTTTTCTTCAAAGCAACAGTCTCGGACAAAGAGCGTTCGTCAGCGCAAAAAGCTGCTATCTTCTTGCACGTCGCGGGACCTGAAGCCATCGAGGTATTTAACACTTTTACACTATCGGAAGCGCAACGTGAAGATTATAACGCCATCATTCAAGCTTTCGAGGAATATTGCATTCCGAAGACGAACTAAACTTTCGAACGCTACGTGTTTCGTTCCCGCCATCAACAAGAAGGGGAGCCATTCGAGCAGTTCTTGCGAGATGTGCAACTCAAGTCAAAGACCTGCAACTTTGGTGACTTAAGAGATTCTTTAGTACGTGATCAGCTTGTGTGCGGCATTCATGATAAAAAGCTCCGTGAGCGTCTATTGCGCGAGAAGAATCTCACGTTAGAAGCCACAATACAGTTTTGCAAAGCGGCGGAGGTGGCAGCGTTGCAAAACCGGACTCTTGAGAACGCTGCCAGTAGCGAAGTGAACGTGCACCGTGTCACTGGATCATCGGCAACGCCGGAGAGAAACTCAACTCGCGGTCGGTGCGGCTACTGCGGAAGGGTCCATGAACCAAGAAGATGCCCAGCGTGGGGCAAGGCTTGTGCATTATGCAAGAGGAAAAATCACTTCGCGTCATGCTGCAGAAGTGCCAGGGTTCATGAAGTTAGCACTCCAAGGTCCGGCGATGGACAGCAAGGAGCATACGAGTCGGAAGAAGACTTTGATATTTTAACAGTGCGCGTCGATAGCGTCTCGGGGCAGCGAGACTGGATCGTGAACGCGTTCGTGGCTGGACACCCGACGCGGCTCAAGGTGGACACAGGGGCACAGGCCAACATACTACCGTATGCTCACTTTCGCAAGCTGCGTTCCGGAAAAGCCATGCTCCGCCCATGCAGCACGGTGTTGACGAATTACGACGGAAACGTCATTCAGCACCTGGGACAAGCGACGCTCTCGCTTCAGCTTCAAGGCAAGCAAGAAAACGTACCATTCTTTGTTGTCAAGCGAGGCAGCCAACCGTTGCTTGGCCTGAAGTCATGCGAGAAATTCGGATTAGTCTCGCCTGTGTATGACATCAGCAGGGCCGAGTCAGACTGGCAGGAGGAGTTCCCTTCACTGTTTCAAGGTTTAGGATGTACCCGGCGTCCGTACCATCTACAGCTGAGCGACGAGGCACGCCCTACTGCTATGCCTCCTCGACGAGTGCCTCATGCTCTCAAGGAACCGCTACGAAAGGAACTGAGTCGCATGGAAGCTGCAGGCATTATCGCCAAGATCACCGAGCCCACTGACTGGGTAAGCCCGCTTGTCATTGTTCGTAAAAAAGATGGCCGACTGAGACTTTGCATGGACCCCCGTCAGATAAACCGAAACCTAAAGCGTGAACGCTACCAACTCCCGCGTCGGGAAGATATTGAATCGGAATTAGCTGGTGCGACCTTCTTCAGCAAACTTGACGCTAATTGCGGTTTCCACCAGATCCCTCTGGATGAAAGCTCCTCTAAATTTTGTACGTTCGGCACCCCATTCGGACGGTACCGGTTCCTACGCTTGCCATTCGGCATTGCGTCTGCCCCCGAAGTGTTCCAAAAAACGATGAGTGAGATATTAGAGGGTCTGCCAGGAACTGCAGTGTACATTGACGATATTCTTGTCTGGGGAGCGACGAAGGAGGAGCATGACAAGCGTCTTCGGGGGGTGCTAGAAGCGGCAAGAAGGGCAGGACTAACTTTAAACGGGGACAAATGTGCATTTGCTACTCAGGAAGTGAAATTTCTGGGTGACCGCATAAGCAAAGCTGGCATTAGACCGGACCCTGAACTTACCAGCTGTATTACCAACATGCCTCGTCCTTCCTGCAAGCAAGAAGTACAAAGGTTTCTGGGAGCAGTAAACTATTTTGGGAAATTTCTTCCGAATCTCTCGAAGAAAACAGAGGCATTGAGGTCCCTGATAAAGCAGGAAGCGGCATTTGTATGGGAGGCTCAACATGATGGTGAATGGAAGAATTTATTGAAGATGCTCACATCATCGCCAATTCTAGCGGTTTTTGACCCTGAGAAACCATCGAAGGTCTCGGCCGATGCGTCAAGCTTTGCTATAGGCGCGGCACTGTTCCAACAGCATGACCAAGACTGGCGCCCGGTGGCTTATGCGTCGCGAGTCTTGTCTAGCTCCGAGGCCAAGTATGCCCAGATTGAGAAGGAGACGCTTGCTGCGACGTTTGCTTGTGAACGCTTTAAGGACTTCTTATTGGGCTACAAGGTCTTAGTCGAGACGGACCATAGGCCACTCCTTTCAATAGCGAAGCAAAACTTGTGTGAAATGCCCCCACGTCTGCAGCGATATTTTTTTAGACTGATGCAATTTGGTGTCGTGTTCCAGTACGTGCCGGGGAAGCAGTTGGTCTTGGCCGACACCCTATCCAGGATACAAGGCGCAGCATCTCACAGCCCTGACCCCGACCAAGATGATGTTACCGTCCACGCTGCCCACGTTCTCTCCGTCCTTGTGAGTGACAACATGAAAGCCCGCCTTGCTGCGGCAACATACGAAGATGCTGAGCTAAGGCATGTCATGGAGTATTTACAACAGCAGAGACCTGTCAATGGAGAGCTGGCTGCATTTTCCTCTGAGTTGACATGCATAGATGGAATTCTTCTGCGGGGCAGTAGAGTGGTGATACCCAGAAGTCTGCGTCAAGAGATGCTGCAGCGCCTGCATGAGGGCCACTTGGGAGTTAACAAGTGCAAGGCCCGCGCCAGATTGTTGATATTCTGGCGAGGAATGAATGCGGACATAGCGGCACTGGTTAGCCGTTGCGAAAAGTGTCGTCAGTTTGCGTACCGCCAACCAGCAGAGCCGCTGACACTGAGGCAAGTCCCAGAGCAACCATGGCAGCGCATTGGCGTAGACCTTTGCGAGTACGGTGGCCGGAGCTATCTGGTAGCTTACTGCGCTTACTCAAACCATCCCGAAGTAGAGTACTTATCTCAGACAACCAGCAAGGCGGTAATATCAAAACTTTCAATGATGTTTGCCCGCCATGGAATACCGCTCGAAGTGTGTACAGATGGAGGTGCTCAATTTACCTGTCGAGAGTTCAGGGCGTTCAGAGACAAGTGTGATTTTCTCCACACTACATCCAGCCCGCGATTTCCCAGGTCCAACGGCTTAGCTGAAAAGGGAGTCCAAGTTGTGAAACGACTGTTGAAGAAAAGTGAGGGTGTAGAAGATGATTTCTGGGTGGGACTGCTGAATTACCGGACATCCCCGCTAGAGGATGGGCGAACACCCAGCGAGCTGCTCATGGAAGACGGCTTCGTGGAAGGCTGCCGGACTTTGCAGTGCCTAGCGCGAGTCCAGTACACAAGCCCCCTCAGAACTTAACACAGGGTCGACCTCTCCCGATACTACATGAAGGAGATATTGTGAGGATACGCCAGGACGGGTGTTGGGGTCCTAAGGCTCAAGTGCAGTGCTCAGTGGCTCCAAGGTCCTACACTGTTCGCACGGAAGGGGGCCAACAGTTTAGAAGAAATCGGCAGCATCTTCTAAAGACGGACGAGCCCTTCGAGCCAGAGGCTGTGCTGGATGAGGACTTCGCGCCAAATGAAGGGCCTCCGGAGGTTACCCCATGCCCAACAATGCCACAAACACCAGAGTGCCCCCAATCTGCAGCGACATCCCAGGAGCCAACTGTCGATGAGCCCAATCCTACCTCTGCAGTGTCGTCAAGTCCCAGTCCAACGACACCACCTTTACGACGTTCTACTCGAGTGCGGAGGCCTCCAGGCTACCTACGGGACTACGAGGCCCTTCCCTTCTCCAGAGAAGGGAAGATGTACCGGTAGGGGGCCGGCACCCAGGTGGTCTGGCAACACAGGCTCGGGATTGGTCTCCAACGGGTTGGCCCAATAAACCACCAGTTCGACTACAGTTGCAACGCTATGTGCTTGCTTGTCATTCTTTACACACAAGTCCAGGACGTCTTCGATATAACTTGTGAAAGATTCACTGGCCTGCTGAGCTCGTTCGCGTAAGCGCTGTTCTGCTTGCAGCTTACGAACTGCAGGGCGGCCAAAAACGTTGATGACGGCGGACTTGAAATCCGACCAAGTAGCAAAATCGGACGCGTGGTTGTTGTACCACAAGCTTGCTACACCCGCGAGGTAGAAGACCAAGTTGCTCAACTTGCCTGCTTCGTCCCATTTGTTGGGTACGCTCACGCGCTCGTAAATTGCGAGCCAGTCCTCCACGTCGGTGCTATCGGCGCCAGTGAAGATAGGTGGATCGCGGATGCGTGGGACACCGGGACATGTGGTCGGTGTGGGAGGCGGCGTTTACTGAGCGGCGTCTTGAGGCATGGTAGATGGTAGAGTACGGGAACGAAGCTCCAGGGGCATTGAATGGGAGCACAGCACTCTCCACCAATTTGTTAAGCGGTTTATTGGACGGCACTCGGCGACAATGCACTATGGCGACAGTCAAGGCAAAAGCACGGGCTCCGAGCGCGAGCGGCGTTTAGAAGAGGACGACCCACTAGGAGCCGCTGGAGAGCGCAACCGTTAAGCAGTACCAATTGCTTCGCCACAGCTTCAATATTTGTTATTAATAAGTCAAGACACGAGACAGATAATGGTGTAACACGTGTTGCTGTGGAAATGAAATTCCTAAATCCGGCACATTGAAGCATGTTCAAAAAGTCCGTGGTAATCGGGTTATCATTCAGGATATTGATATTGAAATCTCCACCACATACTAGTGTATAATTATTGGACGATACGTAATACAGAAATTTATCAGAAAAGTTTTGAAAGCTCAAAATATTGCCCACTGGAGGACGATACACAATAGCTATCATGTCTGAATTGTGCCTGAGTGCCAAAACTTCGTAGTCCTCACGCGTGACACAGAAATCTGATACTAAATTATACTTCCAGCGATCGTCTACGTGAATAGCAACGCCTCCAACACGCCTGTTACGACGGTCAAGGAAAAATGCCTCATATCCATTAAACTTCAGCCGGCAGCTTGCGCCGTCATACCACGTTTCAGTCATCATGATGACTTGAAACTTGAACTGGAAATCATTGAGAAGGTAGTGTATGACGTCACGCTTAAACTCTGCATATCGAGCATTGAAATGCAACACAGTCGAATGGAATCTGTTTTGAGCTCTAAGCAAATGAGGCAATACGAACTCGTGGTATTCCATCTTTCTTGGGCCAACAGTGAACCTTTACGAACTTGAAGTTATCTTAGATAAAGAACTTTCATCATGAATCTGAATTACAGCTGAAAGCTCGCTCTGCCTCGCGAAAATCTTGTCATTCGCTGTCCACACAGATTTCCAGTTGCATTCATGTTTCTTTCTTATTGCCATTCCAAGTAGCCTTTTCAATGTAGGGCAAAGGTGCTCGTTGATGTAGATCGGTGTCGAGATATCTAGTCCTACGTCTTTGTTTGTTAGTCGAGCCTTCTTTGCTTTCCTCAGAGTTGCATCACGCTTCGCTCTTGATTTGAATTGTACAACGATGTTGGATCGCTCAGGGTTTCGCGTAGGCACACTGTGACAAGATTCTATGTCTGTTTCTCTAATTGGCTCATTAATGGCACTTCCGATCATTGATAGGGTATGCGGCACACTTTCATTTTCTTGTCTAGCAACGCCCTGAATTTCTAGATTGACATTGCGGGAGTACTGCTCGGCAAGCAGAAGTCGCCTTTCCATGTCAGCACCTCTACACTACAAAGCTGTGCATTTAGCTCGAAGAAGCTCATTTTGTTTTTCCTGTTCAACATTTACCGAGACCGCAGTACTCAGCTTTTGCTTCAGTTCCTCAACTGCTTGGTGAGCAAATTCAATGCTGTTAGCCATATTTCGCTGCTCAGTTCTTAATTCTCGGATTTCCGTACGAAGATCACGTTCTATCATGTCTTTATACTTTGCAAGCTCTTGTTTGAATTCCGCCCGTAGTTCTTCCTTGAGCTTTATCAGTTCTTTTGCCATGGTTCAAAACAACAGTGCGCGCTTACACGTCCGTTACGACAAAAGAAAGTCACAAACTTCACAAGCTTGGCAGCGACGACGAGAAAAGAAAAAAAAGGAAACTACAATGTTCAACTACTAACCTGCAGTAAAAAGGCAGCAAGGATTAGACGATATCGAAGCGTGTTCGTCGCCACTGCCAAGTGAAAGCCGTCCTCAGCTGACGTGGCCTTTTATCGATGTCTCCGCTGTCCCGTGATACTGCAGTGCCGCCGGAAACAGCTGACGGTAGCACCTCCTGGTCGCAGTTCGCTTGTGGCCAGTTGATCACGTATGCACGTGCGATGATCTGCGCCGATTTCAGTGCGAAGTGCAGCTGTGCAGAAGCAGCGATCTGCAGCAAAAAGGCAGCAAGGATTAGTCGATATCGAAGCGTGTTCGTCGCCACTGCCAAGGACACCGGAAGGTTGATACACATTTTATTTATACGCACACGTTCACTAGGCAGACACATAGTACACACACTCACTGAATTCAATACACAATTCATCCATGTGTATACAACCTATTGGCCGCGAGATCGAGCGGAGTCGCCGCCTGGCGGCTACTGGCTGAAGCGCGCCTAGTATGGATTGCTCCATGCGCCGTCTGCTAGCCGCGTTGTGTTTGCATGTGCGCGTACGTCATGCAGGGCCCCAAAAGGCGGTTTGTTCCGTTGCGTTGGTGCAACTTTAACCGCTCGTACGTATGCCTAACACGATGTAAAGAAGCATTTGGCCTTGATCGGCTGTATATGTACTCTAATAAGATCAGTGAGTGCACTTGTCGAGAGTGCTGTGTGCGGTCGTCGTACCGTCCGTTCACGAGAGTCATATCAGTGTGGGTACTTCTCTGTGGTTCAAGCGCATTGCAAAGTGCACTCGACGTTGTCCTAAAGATGAGAAGTATTAAATCTCATGTGAATATAGCCTTTTAGCGGCTCGGTGGTTAAAAAAAAGGCTCTCATGCACTTGCGCGTTGTGGTTAGGTGTATAACTTCGGGACAGTCGTTTATAGGTTACGCGACGAGCTTTAGTTGTGTACGGTCCTGCTCCCACTGCAGAGAAATATTTCTGTCAAGTCACGTCTGACACTTCGGTGCTTAAATTGTCCCCTAAACAGAACAGAAAATGGTATGACACGGAAATCGCAAAACTGACTTGCCTTGCGCCATTATAACTTGTGGCGAAATGTATACAAAGACACCCGTGTACTTGCGAGGTAGCTGATGCCTGTCAAATTTGCGCTTTGGCAAGTTCAGTGTCGGAAGTGCGTCAGGCCTCAATCTCTTCCGCGAAAACCCTTAAAAAAAGACAGCGAGCGAGAAAAATATATTCATCAAGATCAGCAGTGGCGATAAACTCGCTCGCGCATTTTCATCGCTTACGTGGCGAGTGAGGGCTCATAAAACGATACCCTTTACTATGCACCAGATCATGCATACACACTTGCCGCGTTTCGGTGCACGTACTTGCCCTGCGGAACACTGAGAACCGATCTCGCGGCCGTGTAAACACAATGGAACATTCGCGAACTACAAAAGGGCTCGGGGACTCTCGTTTAAACAGACTCATAGCCGAGCGCAAACAAACTTTGCATTCACAGCGCAGACGGTACATGAATGACAAAGAATAAATTCCATGAATTAATTTTCTTCTTTCTCGACTGATTCTCGCTTAAGTTTCCTGCGGAAGTGTAGGAAAATCAAAGCACACGGAAGCTTCCCCGAGCGTTCGCTTACTGCGACCGTCTTCACGCTCGTAGTGCACAGCAGCAACAAGCATATAAATGCACACATTAGCGAAGTTATCGCTGACTACTCACCATTCTTCTCGTCTGCGAATGCGAATGCACCGTCGTCGAAGTGCTTGCTGCACACCATCGCGTACTTGGAAGGCGTCTTGCCGTTACGAAGCCTAACGAGCCAGTCGGCGACGTTCCGCGTCGGTGGGATAAAAATGGAAGCTTATCCCTGGCTCTGTGCAGTATGTGCGGCATTGTGGCACCGAACAAAACCTCACCATCGATAACGAAGAGTTTTCTGCGGGTACGGAACACAAAATCACGATGTGAAAACAGAAGCCCCGTGCACTTCTACACACACCACACGAAACCAGTATCCACACTAGCGGGGTGACGGTGCTGCCACCTATAGGTCGATCTCGCCGCGAATAGCATGAACAATTCGCTGCAGACGCGTACGTACCTCTATGAAGCGCAGGCCCTTATATATCCGCAAACAGGGTGTGGGTGCTCGAGCCAACGTTCCGACAAGTGGACTTGCCTTCTTCAAGGCTGGAACGCTATGTTCCAGCCTACGTTACGCTACGTTCCAGCCTTGAAGAAGACAAGTCCACTTGTCGAAACGTTGGTTCGAGAACCCACCCCCCGTTTACGGATTTTTTCATCGCAAGCTTCTATCTACCACTTCCTGCCGTATTCTTGGAGGCCCTTATATAGTCACTGAATTACGGCGGACTATGGTGGCACAAGCGATGCGTCATTTTTCTTGAACTCTTTACCATTTAATAGCTGCAACCCAATATACGCACGCATTATTAAATTGTAGCTATGGCTTAGCCAAACGCACCAGTTAATCTAAAGCCGCATAATAATGAACGATATAATTACAGAGTTTATTAAGTTAATGCAAAAACGACCATATCGAGAACCGTTCATACCATTCCGACGACATTTTGAAGTAGCGCCATCTTTCGGCAGCGGCCACAGATAAAATTTTTCCCTCTGATTTATTTATTTTTTATAGTTACTGTGGGAGGGCGCAAGATGCAGTTCAGATTCTGTCGCCTTCGTCTCGTCGACTTCGTTGAGTGGTTTGGCGTTGACATCTGTTCACATTCTATTTAAGCGTTGACCACAAGTATGACGATGAGCCATGGATTCGTTCAACTGCTAGCCCTTCAATGACAATGCTTCTGATGCGGTAACGGCGTCTCAGTTGTGTGTACGTACGTTACAACGCGGGTCGTGCGAAGAAACAAGACATGATGGCTTCGCACTCGACGGTGGTCTTTCGAGAGCGATGTCAGTGGCTCTTGGCGTCGCGGCAGCTCCATTACTTGAGCAGAGAAACTAGCGCTACACCGCGCGAATTATGGAAAAGAACACTACCCACAGTACGTGTTCTGTAATATTTCAGTACGCTGTACCTACATGCTGCTCTGCTACAGTTACGTCACGGTATTCGCCCGGCGTGTGAAATTGCGGTCATTGTGCGACAACTGTGTAGTTGTCGTTGTGGCGGTGGTTAGTCTTGCGTTGGATTTGGAATACTCTTTTCACAAAGGTGAGTGAGAGTGTTAGTGATTACCTACTGAGCACAGCTGTCATTAGAAGCGCATTTTGTGTTGAGTTTCACACGCCAAAGCAAAATCCTGAGAATGAGAGATACGTACTGCACGCATGCATGAGTCCGTCCTAATTCTCAGTGATGGCATGCGTAATCCAAATCGCATATGATTGAGAATTTTGGCCTAATTGACAGAAGTCATTGGCTTATTTTTGATAAATGTGCAATTATGATGCAGCTTAACGTTAAACTGCGGCCACGGCGGCCGCATTTCGATGGGCTCGAACGGCAAAAAACACCCATGTGCTCTTGTTCGAGTGCACGTTAAAGAACCCCAGTTGATCGAAATTAATCCGTAGTCCCACACCACGGCGAGCCTCGTAATCATATGGCGGTTTCGACACCTAAACCTCCACCAATTATATATTATCGTACTTTCGCGCATGCACTGTCCAGTTGCATCCCATTTACTAAGAGGTTGAAAAAATTAAATAACCTTCATGCTTCTTTATATTGCTTCTTGTATTGATAAGGGCTATAAGTGCTCTGCAAAACTAAAAACGCATGCTCTTGCGAAGTATGTTAACGCCGAAAAAAAAACAAATTATTGGTGTACAGTTTAATGTGTTCATTGAAACAAGACTGTTTTGTGAAGCGGGACTTACTGTATTTATGACAAGCAGATCGTGCGCAAACGTGTACAAACAACACGATACACAGGAAGTATGCGGCGCATCCCGCACACGCCGAGCGATTAAAAAAGAAACAAAAAAATGCCACACGTTACTCAACACATAGAACAAGAACAATGAATGTCACAACAATCCTAGGTACAAGTAATTGCACGCGACTGCCTGAGGTCGGGTAGCACTGGATAGTCTGAGGCTGCCGAGTGAGCGCGAAAGGGCGGCCGCTCTCCGCAGCACAGAATCACGACGTAACTCGGCGTGCGCATGCGCGCGCGCGCAACTCCCTGTGGTTAAGGAGAAAAGTTGACTATTGACTATCATTGAATACGTTTAGTCACACGAGTATTCGTTAATGATTTGGGGCGTTTAACCCCAGATATATTATTATTATTATGATTATTATTATATTATTATTATTATTATTATTATTATTATTATTATTATTATTATTCATTTTTTGTTCTGACGTTCTCAGCTCTGAGTTCGAAATAAGCGTAACATATTTTCAGGCACCAGAGCGTACGACCAACGTGCAAGGCACGTTCTGGAAGAGTATAACACAACTGTCTTGTAAGATGATTCTGCTTTTTATTCGGGAGACTGCCTTGGGCACAACATATTACACAAGATCACCAAAAGGCGCGACACACGTAAACAAACAGGTTGAGTTCGTGCACAAAATCTAATAAGAACCAGTTCATGTATCCCTCCTAACCGGTCCCAGTCGCTCTCCGAACTTACCCTTGTAAGTTCGTGGCGAAGGCGCGCTTGCTCTAGGTTTTAGCACGAGCAGAGCAAGTGTGTCACATCCACTACAGTGATAGAAGTGTCACCGAAGGGGCATGTGGTACCATACGCTGCGCGGTATAGTGTTGCGGTCAGCGGGCGGTCATTGCCGGGTGTAAGTGCAACCCAATTGCGAAGACTGAAGCGCCACCTCTGCTTCAAGCGAATAGGCCCACTAGGGATGTCGGAAGCACGCGGAGGTATGAAGCGCTCACGTGGTGCGTTGGAGACGTTCCTTTTTGGCCAGCAGTTATATCCGGAGTTATATTAGTGAATTGCGACAACGGGTAAAATATTACAAGCGAAACGACTGACAGAGACTGCCTCTAGATGACCAGAAGCTACTGCTCCTGGAACCCATTGATTGCCTATCCTTCAGCCATGGACCACAGCAAGCAATGTTGTAACTGAAGTGTATGACATAGCGCGCGCATCGCATAATATGCGTAGCTAACGAGATGCTGGGTCTTCGGGGTGTAAGTTTGGCCCTCAACTCGAGTTGACTGGACGCCGGTGTGCGTTGATCTGCCTGCCGGAAGACTTTCTACCAGGTTTGGCAGTGGACGGAAGCACTGAGACCGGCATTTCCTTGGAAGGTGCTAGTCACCCTGTGGTCGAGTGAGCGAGGTCAGCCCGTCGTCGCGGGTTTACGACGATGCCGGTTTCTCCTCTCCGCGCTATCCGATAGGGCGGCTGCTGTCCGTGGTAGTGCGCGCCTAATTTTTTACCGATAAGTTATTTTGCAGGGGTCCACCATGCTTCAGTGGTGCATTTCCGTCAAGGGCAATGACGTCGAACAAATGCACACGATCAGATGGCAAAGAAGAAAATCCGGCAGATCCCACGCACTGTGGGAATCGATGTAATGCGAAGCAGCCAGCAGAGGGCTGTATACATCGCCTTGGTTCTCTTTGAGGGAAATGAAGTCATTCACGTCATGATATCTAGTTCACTATATGTTCCATGTTTGTCATGCATGTATGCATGTACAATCTTTTTATATTGAAACGTATATTTTGGTATATACAATGCATGACCTGTCATTTAAGTGCGTCACGCACTCATGTCATCCCATACCAGTTTTGGTGTACATCCAGTTAACAAAACGGCCGGAAGCGGACCAAGACAGTGTCATGTAAATTATGCCGTACATGACATGCACTTTATGATTCGCCTTTTCGGACTTGTCATTTATGTTCGTCGTACAGCCACGTCCCGCAATACCAGTTTTTGGTGCATACCAAGCTAGGGAAACGGCCGCGAGCGCACTATGAGCGTGACAAATAAATCAAATCCTACACGACATGCATGTCATGATTTTCATGTTACCAACTTCATTTATGTTCCTCATACAGTCACGTCACGAAATACCAATTTTGGGCTATACCAAGCTAGTGAAACGGCCGCGAGCGCACCATGAGCTTGGCATGTAAATCATGCCCTGCACGACATGCATGTCATGATTTTCATGTCGTCACCTGTCATTTATGTTTGTCATACAATCACGTCCCGCAATACCAATTTTGTGGTATACCAAGCTAGTGAAATGGCCGCGAGCTCACCATGAGCGTAGCATGTAAATCATGCCCTATACGACATGCATGTCATGATTTTCATGTTATCCCCAGTCATTTATGTTCGTAATACAGTCACGTCACGAAATCCCAGTTTTGGGGTATACGAACCTAGCGAAACGGCCGCGAGTCCACCATCAGCATGACATCTAAATCATGCTGTACATGAAATGCATGTCATGATTGTCATGTTAACACGTATCATTTATGTTCGCCGTACAGTCACATAACGCAATACCAATTTTGGTGTATATCAAGCTAGCGAAATGCCCGCTAGCGCACCATGAGCATGGCATGTAAATCACGCCCTACATGACATGCGCGTTCCTTGCTTACGCTCGCACCGACAAAGATTCGGGTGGGCTACAGGGGAGACACGGCGCACATTAACACATCTAACACACCATAACCGGACTAGAGGGAAACATTGTGTTTCCCTCTAGTCCGGCCGTGGTGTTCAATAACTCAATGAGAGGCTGGGTCCGAGCACGTTTGTACATTGATATTATGAAACCATGAAGCGCACGAAGACGGGAACAAGAAGACGACACACAGAACGATGTTGTCATCAGGAAATACCGAGACCAGATTGCTCGGAAATTTATGAGGCGTCATGTATAGAACAGCTCGGACCCAGTTGTGTTAGCATGCCCTCTGTATCCCTTTCGAAGAAAGAGCACGCGTTTTACAGCGAAAGCTGTTATGAGATCATTTCACCGGCCGTTTTTGGCGCCGTAGTTGTCCGCCGCCGCCGCCGCCGCCGCTGCCGCCGCCACCGCCGCCGCCGCCGCCGCCGGTGTCCGTAACCAGTATCGCTGGAAATAAGAAAAAAAACTAAATAAGAAAAAAATTCCAGGATGGAACGAGGTTCGAACCTGGGCCCTCTGCGTGGGAGCCCAGTATTCAACCTCTGAGCCATGCCGGTGCTTAAACTGCTTTGCAAAAGGTCCTATACAGGCTTCATGTCGGGAAGGAACCACATTAGCATATGCAATATAGCGTGGTAGAAGAGTAAAATAAGCACCAAGTGTCGCACAATGCGAATTCTGTAACCAGGCGTCACACAATGCGAATTGCGCAACGAGTAGGTTGTTGAATGCTTCCAACCCATTACAAAGGACTCTGCCATAATTCTTCATCGTCATCAGGCACAGCATCAACAAGTGCGCATAATGCCTTACATGGGTTTAGCCGGTACCACGCTCTCCGTAGAATGACGAAAAATGGCACAGTGCCTGTTGCCCTACTTCTCAAAAATTACGATGATTTATAGCGTAGTGGGTTCCTCGCAAGTGCACTTGTATTGGTTGCCAAGGAAGCCCATAAGCGCATGATCCACTTCCTCGGGGTCTCAGTAAAGTTCTTCGCGCCCCCCCCCGTCTCTTTCCCACGTCAACGTATGTTATACAGCATGACGGGAGAGGGAAATAGCGACCGGGCGTCACCCAATGCAAATTACATACTGGTGGGCCGTTTAAAGATTCCAACCCATACAAAGGGCTGAGCCATAATTCTTCATCGTCACCAGTCGTCGCGTCAACAAAGTGCACATAATGCCTTACAGACGTGTAGCTGGTGCCTCGCTTCTCCGCAGAATGACGAATAATGGCTTAGTAGGTGCTTCCCAACTTCACAAAATTGTGATTTATGACGTAGTGGGTACCTTTCTAGTGTACTTGTATTGTAGCCCAAGAGAGCTTAACGGGCTCTAGAAACGCCGCTCTTCCAGCTTTCGCTGTGACTGTGCTGCGGTTTCAACGCAGGCCTGGCGTTTTTTGCAAAACCATTGACCTCTACTTAGTTTGTGCTCTTACTCTAGTTTTTAACCTTTTAAAGGTCCTCTTTTTTATACTGTGTCACGTGGTTTATTCACGTCAAACGTGAAGGCGACGAGGAACGTCGAGGGGCCAAATCCACGCAAGCGCAACTCGGATCGCGTGGCCACCACAACGCTGTGGCTTGCTTCCGTGTGTTTCGTCGTCGTCTGTATTGTTCACCACATTTGCACCGGAGAATAGCGTAGAAATCCTGGTGACCTAAGGCGTTGTCGGTATGGCGGTCATTATAGGCTTGAGGCGACTCACGTGCACGATTTCTTTACCACGACGACGTAAGTCTTGGATAGTGTCAAATGCTCAACCTCATAATTGACTGGGCGTACGGGTGAGAATGCGGTAGGGCCCGTGATATCGGCCAGTAATTTCGTCGACGAAAGGCCAGGAGTGTTCGTTGGGATCCAAAGCAAACCAAGGCACCTGTCGTGAATGTAGCGAGAGGTCGGTCGGTGTCGTGCCTTAGCTTCTGACAGCCTTGGTCCTCGGTTGTCAGCGAACGGGCCAATTGTCGGCAATATTCGGCGTACCTGGCAACATCAGAAATTGCAGTGTATTCAGATGAGTCAGGCGTGTAGGGAAGCATAGTGTCAAGCGTGCATGATGGATTGCGTCCGTACAAGAGAAGAATGGCGAAAAAACCTGTGGTGGCAAGCGTAGAGGTGTTGTACGCGTACGTGACAACGGAAGAACGGTGTACCAATTGGTCTGGTTTGATGCGGTGTACATTGTCAGCATATCGCCGAGAGTGCGACTAAATCCTTCAGTGTAGCCATTCGTTTGCGGGTGATATGCGGTCGTCATGCGATGAACGATGTTGCACAGAGCGAGCAAGGCTTGAATAGCGTCAGAAAAGAAAACATGCCCTCTGTCGCTCAAAAGTTCACGGAAAGGACCATGGCAAAAGGACAAAGTTGCGTAAGACGAAACACGCAATTTCTCTTGCGGTTGCTGAGGGCAGGGCTGCAGTTTCCGCGTAACGTGTGAGGTGGTCAACGCTGACAATTATCCACCTATTTCCAGAAGATCTCGAGAGAAGCGGTCCGTATAAGTCGATACCGACGCGATCAAATAGATGCGCCGGACAAGGCAGAGGCTGAAGTGTACCGGCTGGGCATTCAGGTGGAGCTTTACGGCGCTGACAGGCAGTACAAGCACGTACGTAGTTTCACACAAATGTATACATGCCGCGCCAGTAGTATCGCTGACGCAGGCGGTTGTAGGTCTTGAGAGCGCCGGCGTGAGCACTTTGCGGGTCGTTGTGGAAAGCAGTACAGATTTCCGTGCGCATGAGGCGTGGTATCACTAGCAGCCACCTCCGACCGTCAGACGCGTAATTCCGCCGATAGAGGAGGTCGTCTCGAACAGTGAAATGCGTGGTTTGACAACGGATAGTTCTTGAGGCTAGATGAGCTAATGGGTCAGTCAGGAAGTCGAGAAGATTGGAAATCCACGCGTCCTTACGTTGCTCCGACGACATGTCTGCGAAGTCAAGTGGCGTCAAGACAGCTGAAGAAGCTGACGACGAAGCTGTGTCAGCCGGTAGCGGCGAGCGGGATTGCGCATCAGCGTCCGAGTGTTTGCGGCCGGATCGGTACACAACACGAATGTCGTATTCCTGTAGGCGAAGTGCCCAACGACCGAGGCGTCCCGACGGATCTTTCAGCGATTACAGCCAACATAGAGCATGGTGGTTCGTCACTACTTCGAAAGGGCGGCCATAAAGGTACGGGCGGAACTTGGCCAAAGCTCAGATAATAGCGAGGCACTCTTTCTCTGTTACGGAATAATTACACTCGGCTTTCTTGAGGGTTCGACTCGCGTAAGCAACGGCGTATTCTTCATATTCAGGTTACGTTGAGCCAGTACTGCACCAAGACCCGACACCGCTGGCTTCGGTATGGATCTCCGTTGGCGCATAGGGTCAATGACGAATTTCGGAGGCGACGTGA
>NW_023616065.1:0-25730 GCF_013339695.2 Rhipicephalus sanguineus
AGGGTGACGAGTAATGAATTCGCGTTACAATGGAGCTTGCTTGGCGGGCCCAATGGCAAGTATGGACGCCCGAGAGCAGCATATGGCGTCGTTGGCACAATGTGCTAGAGGCCGTCTGCACAAACACGTATAACCCCAAAAAAAGTTGTATACAATGTGCAATTTTTCTTTCGGTATATGTATATGCTAGTTGTTCAGACGGCCCTGTAGCACACTGTGCCAACGCCGCCATAGGCTGCTCTCGGGGGTCCATACTTCCCATTGGGCCCGCCAAGCAAGCTCATTTGTAACGCGAATTCATTACTCGTCACCCTGACATCAACGCGACAAGACTTTCGAAGACCCACGAGCCATGACATACATCTCGCATCTTGCCGCTGCCTGTGACGAGTGTAACCTGGAAGGGCGACCACGTGCTTTGCGGCGCAAGTGGCAACAAAATGAAATGCAGGGCGCGTTCGGAGGGCCAAATTCAAAAATTATTTTCTACCTTAAAACAAAAAAAATTACTTCATTAGACTTTCCTCATTACTTAACGACGAAGTCTTCTATCAAACGCCGCATGACGAGGATTTTTACTTGGACCGCATCAGTATGAAAAATACGGTCAAACATGCGACAAATCGCTTATTTTCTCTAACTTCACAATTTTTTTTCGGGAAGATTTGAAGTCTATTTTACCCCCTAAACATTTATTCAATCATCAATTATTCAATCATCCTTTGCAATTCACAGCCATCTGTAAGGTCACATAGTTCTAAAATGTGTTTTGTGCGAGGTGTTGGCAAAATTAAGGCCATGAAGACCAGAGACGGCATGGTCTTTTCGCACTCTGTTACTTGCGGGTCATTGCTGTAGTCACGCTAGCATGCTGGGCAATGCTCGATTCTTTCATGCCTCCAATGGAATCACAATAATGTTTTCGTCGATAATGCAGTTCTTAAACTCCACAATTCTGTCGATTGATGAGATCATGGCCGAGTGTGCCAATGCGTGCAGTGGTGGTGAAGTTTGGGAAAAAGGGCTGTGTTTTTGGTCTTTCACTGTTGCAAGACATGCGGCCATTTACAAGCCACACCAACCTGGCACTATGCCGAAAATACTGAGCAGGTCAGCTGAGATCGTCATTGCTCGTGGCATTATCGCCGGTGCATCCAGCGATATCTTGTTTATGGATGTGAAAGGATCACGACGGATGGTCGCTTCAAGATACCGTTTTAGGTGCTGGCCACTCAGACACTGGGTTTATTCGGAAAAAAATGTACACTCAAGTTATCATGGCAGGAGCCACGTGGCACAATGGGTATCTATAATTAGTGCAGGAAAGTAAGTCTCTCAGTCGAATAATTGATTCTAACAGCTCAACTCACCTACCACAATGAATTTGCTCGCATTGTGCTGATCAGATGGAAAAAAAGGTACAGGAGCCACGCTGCACTTTTTTTTTTCGTCAATAACCACTGAGATATGATTGTGCATTTTCACTACGACTCTCACTTTTACTTTTTTTCCCATTTCCTGGCTCCTACATTCTTTTTGCACGTGGCCTTGAAAATGTATCAGCAGGGTTCTACTTTATAAAGTATGCTAGCATGAGTGCTGCCTGCAAACAGCAAAGGCCTCTGTTTTTTTTTTTTTTTTCAGAAACGCAATTAATTGGCTTCCGTGTAAACGAGACCAGTCTCTAACCTGTGGATAAACCTGTGGATAGCCTTACTGCAGAATGCTTTGACTTGTTAAGAATGTTCCTTCCAGTGTTCGAATCATGTTTTGCAAATAAGTTTGTAATTTCATTTATTTGTCAGTGTGTCGTAAAGCATTAGGGTTTTATCTGTTGCTACATGAAGCAGCTGCGTAATAATGAAGCAACAAGCGTTGTGTTTAAATGTGCCTTTTTTTTTGTAGGACCCCATCAAGACGCATCATGTTGCCGACAGTGACATACAATGGAAGCTTGTTGACTTCAAGGGATATTTACTATGCGCCTGGAGGGCCTTGATATTAAGGAGACTGGCCTTTTGGCAGCCATTGCCACACAAATCGCGCTATACTGGGCGCTGAAATTGTTTTCGGCAAGAAAAGCTCAGCGGACCTTCGATCCTCCTGGTGTCAAGTTCTGAAAGTTCAGAGCGTCTTGCGGCCGACGTCACTCGTCCGTGTGGCTCTAACCATCTTGAGCCACGTGAACAGCCAGACTGATTTCAATAAAGTATTTTTCTCACAAATAGATCTGGATTTCTACCCTCTCCTGGAGCATTTGTGTCAGACTTGGCGCAACCCGATGAAAATCATGTTCCTCAAAACTTTTTTTCATTTGCCGATGGGAGAGCTGGACTGCTGGTTTCTTGAGGAGCACTCAATACAAGCAAACGTTACTCCATCGAGAGTCATTGAGAATGATTATAACTGCATGCTGCTCCGATGAGGAATGTTGTGAAAGAGTAAATGTCGCGCCCATGGGGGTATTGAGAGATAATATACAATTCCTCCCTGCGGGACTAATGGGAAAGAGTAAGTGTTACTCTATTTAGTGTTCAGAAAGAGCAAGCATTGCTCCCGTGGGAGTATTGACAGAGAGCATCCATTCCTCCTTGTAAAGAGAAACCGTTCGCTCCCCTGGGAGTATTGAAAAAGAATATCTTTTCCTCCCTCGGGAGTATTTGTAAGGAGCAAGTGTCACTCCCATAGGAGTATTGACCAAGAGCATCCGTTCCTCCCTTTATGAGTTTAGGAAAGGAGCAACGGCTGCTCTCTAGAGGAGTAATCGAAAAGAGTAACTGTCGCTCCCTTGGGGTATTGAAGAAGAGTAACCGTCCCTCCCGTGGGAGTATCGAAAAAGACTATCCGTTCCTCCTTTGAGGAGTATCGAGAAAGAGTAACCGTTGCTCCCGTGGGAGTTTTCACAAAGAGCATCCGTTGCTCCAGTCAGTTACTCCCTGAAGGAGCAACTTCTACGGGGAGTAACGGTTCGTCCCGTCGCAGTTACCCCCAAAAAGGAGTAATGGGTGTGGCAGGTTAGTTACTCCCCTAAAGGAGTAACCTCGACCCCCCATTTCCTCCTTTACTTTTTAGAGTGTATAGAGTATATTCCGTTTCCTTGCTGGTGCAAACGAGCCACCATAGCACAACTGTTAAAAATGCACTGAGGCGCCCCACCCGTCTAAGAAAGCTACTGTAGTGTGAGAGTGAGAAGCAAGGCGGTTAACGAGACGCACGCCCGGTTTCTTACCCTGCACTGAGGAAAGGGATAAATGGGCGAAAAGAGAGACAGGAGGAGAGATGGACATAATCACGCACGCCCTTGGCGGAGATCATCAAATCTATATACAGGCGGTCGCACAAACCTGCTGACTTTAAGTACGTCAATAACGCTTTCGTTGCCTTCGACACCTTCGAGGCGCGTGGCTACAGAAAATGACCTTGAGTCCTGGTAGGTCAGAAGCACCCGGAGCGGGCGTCGCTGGGTGTCATAGCGAGCGCAGCTGCACAGGACGTGATCAATAGAGGCCGGATTTTAGGCAAATGCCTATTTTGTTCACTGCGCTCCTATCGCACCATTTTCATATATGAGCATGAATTAGAGGTTAAGAAGGGCTTTTATAGTGTTTTTATAGTGCCTATAAATGCCTATTTTTGCCGTTCGTGTCTAAATGCTTACAAATGCCTATGAATGCCGATTTTCAAAATTGGCGCTTATATGAACGCTATTTAGCCTCAAGTTTCGCTCCCGGGTGCTGTTTGAGACCGTTATTCATGTTACCGAGTAAGATTGACTGTTGGGAACTAGTCCTCTAGTTCAACCAACCAACAACCGCTAGTAGCAGTGAAGCGGGACACGCCGGCGAGCATTCGCCGCCGCGCTGACATGGCCCGAGCGGTTGGCGAATGCGAAACCGCGATGAGCCTTCAGCGGAAAGGAGAGTGAAGAGCAAGAAAAGAAAGAAAAATGTGATGTGCACGCAGCTTTTGTTTTGTTTGTAATTTACTTTTTAAGGTGTTCACTGCAGTAGCGTAGCCAGAAATCGTTTTCAGGGGGGGGGGGGTACAACCATACTGTTTATATGTTCGTGCATGCGTTTGTATGTGTGCGTGTATATACACACACACGCAAAACTGAAAAATTTAGGGAAAGGGGAGGTTGAACCCACCCCCCCTCGCCTGATTACGCCAGTGGTTCACTGCCAGGGGAGAAATCAATTCGACCCGGCCAACAGGAGGAATCCCTCCCTCCCGGTATTTTAGCAATCTGGCTGTCTGCTCCTGCTCTGCACATTTCAGTCATGCCCGAAAGACACTAAGGAGTGTGTTGATTCGACAGTGGACACTTCACTCACTCTGCAGAACAGGGGAGGGCGAACCATGTGGGACAAAGCAGGCTATGTTCGAATGTTGGCGCCTTTGTCCAGCAATAAGATTTTTGTTTTCCTGTCGTAGATAGAGGTCGCGCACGTATTCGTTTGAAATTATCTGCATTTATGTGAAAATTTATTGTGCCTATACTTACGATTTTGGAAGCCTAAAACATTGTTTTGCCTGCCTATTTTTGGCGCCTAAAACGAGCTTTTTTAGTGCCTAAAAATCCGGCCTCTAGTGATCAATTGACCATTTGCAAAAATCTGCAAGGCGGCTTTCCTGCAAGGTTGTTTTCCAACCAAAAACTCTCAATCCCCGACTGCTTTTCTCGCTCGTTCTGTTTTTGCTTCTCTACCCCCCCCCCCTTTTTTTTTTCTTACGAACGACGGCTGCCTTGTCCACCTAGCGAAGGCTGAGGGTTCGTACGAGGCGGCCGTCGTTCTGTCGTACTCGCGTGCCTTCACTGGAATTAGGAGCGGTAAAAGTACAATGAGCGAGAAAACCAGTCTGCGACGGAGAGTTTTTGGTTGGAAAACAACCTTGCAGTAAAGCCGCCTTGCAGATTTTTGCAAATGGTCCATTGTCTCTTCGATTCCGCAGGAGTCGCACGTAGACGTGTCCACCATTCCGATGCGAAATGAGTACGCCTTTGCGAATGCCACGCCTATCCAAAGGCGGTATCAGTCGAAACCCGCGATAACGAAATCCCGAGGGAACGAAATTCTCACCGCAACGAAATATTTTCGGAGCACCGGCGAACGCCCATAGGAGTCAATGCATTTCGTAACTCGCGACAACGAAAGATATTCATACTGCAGTCCCTCATTAACGAAATTTTTGAAACACGAGTGCGCAATTAATCTACTCTCGCAACATTACCTACATTCTAAAACTGCTTAAATGCATTCATGCTACACTTAAACTGTGCAAAACTATCGCTACAACGCCCTTGAGAAGCAGCCGCCATCATTGTTTCCAAAAAGCAAAGCTGGCGACCATGATGATGATGATGGCTAGCCGAAACACCTGCTCGTTATCGCGGACTACGTAGCCAAACCACATTACTCATGGAGAATGGAGTTTCGTTCGTTGGCTTGGCTCTATGCTTGGCTTTGTCGGCTTTGCGCGCACATGGTCGCGTGTGTGGAGCCATTTGTGGCGCGTGTGGTGCAATGTGAACTTGGTGCAATGTGAACTGTGTGTTGCGATTGCTTCGGCCGATTTCGCTGCCTGCGAAGATGCCGCCTCCAACGAAAAATCGGAAGTTCATCACGCTGGAACATAAGGCTGCAATCATCAGTGAGGTGGAAAAGGGCAGGAAAAAAATACACATCGCCGAAGATTTGGGCGTTGCGTGCAGCTCGCTGTCCACGATTCTGCGCTGATCCGCGCTGACCCAGCCGAGCTGGAAGAAGGTTCGCATGTAGGCGCACTTGATGACGGTACTGGTGACAGCGCCGTGCCGCCGTCACTGACCAGTGCATGGGGCGAATTTTGCGCCGTGGCAAACGAGATTCTCGATCGAGAGGCATGAAATTGCTGCATGGTAAGGCCCGCCAAAGCGAACTTGCTGACTTTTGGAAATGAAATGTGTATTTTGTAAATTCGATGTCTTTTCTGCCGCATTCTCGCGCCAACGAAATTCCCGCAAGAGCGAAATTTTGTGCTTTCCCCGCCGATTTCGTTATTGCGGGTTTCAACTGTATAACACACTCTAAGCCAAAAGAGAGCAACGGGGGTATAGGGGTTCCTCCTTTGAGGGAGCAAGTGCTTTGCCACTCCCATTACTCTCCTAAAAGGAGCAACGGCAAGGGGAGGAACCGTTGCTCTCCTTGAGGACCAACTGTTACTCCTTCCTGATGCTCCTCAAGGGAGCAACGGATGCTCCTTCCCGTTACTCCTTAGTTTCTTCTTGGGCCGAAAAAAAAAATTCGTATTTGATTGACTTCTAGAGCACATTGAGGTTTATACACATATTTGTTTGGATGTACAAATGATACACAGACATCTCGTTCAGAAAGAAATTTCAGAAATTTGCAACAAACACACAGGATTCGAACTCGTGACCTCTTAATCTCCATGCGCGTACGCTAACCACTAAGCTACCACACGCTACGGCCCCGTTTCAAAGGAAACGGGGTTATGTATGTACCGACGGGTCGTTGCGCGTCCTGACATGTTAGTGAAATGAGTATAGGCGTGCAGAACCAGTGGTGATGTTCGAAAGAGAATAGAAGGTAACAATGTATACATCTGAAAACGTCAAGGCAATGAGTCTCTCGCGAAAACACAGGCTTTGCCGTGCTCCCTTTGCGCTAGCTAAAAGGCCAGTTTTTTTTCTTTTTTGCCCGGAGGGGTGTTTTCTTCTTCTTTATTATCATTGTTATTATTAATATCAATATTAATAATATTATTTTTTGCGGAAGAGTCGCCTCCCCTTTGAAAAGACAACACCGCCCGAGCTGATAAGTCCGTTTGCTCTGAGATTAAACACAAATTCAAACTACCGGACCCGATTGCGATAACTGTCCTCCCGCCAAAATCAGCCAGTGACAAGGTAGAGATGAGGGGGTAGGAGAGGCAGCGGCGTTAGCTCGCTGTCAGTCTCGTTGTCAGCATAAAACCGCAAATGTAAAGTCTATCAATTGTGTACTTCTCTCAACCGCTTGTTTGTCGCGAAGTACACACGGAGTCTCGCGAAGCTTCGCATTTTATTGCCACACTCTCAGGCTATATATTTATGCCAAATGTTATACGCAAACACGCCATTTGACTTGCGACGACAACAGCTTCAGGTGCTGGCGTTCTAGTGCAACCATGTCTTTTATTGGGCGATTTTAGCTTGTATTGTGGGCTTTTAGCTTTACGTTACCGTGTTACGAGTTGCCGGAACGAATTTGCGCATACGCGGGCCTTTACGGAACGTGAACTACTCTCCGGATTGGCTTTACGTTTACGGCCCTATCTCGAAAATCCACATTCGTTCGCGGCTACTCGCGATACCCGCTTTGCCGAGGCTCCAGCCGCCGAGTGAAAAAAAGCCGAAGTGCGAGCGGTAATTGCGATCACTTTGTTTCAGCGGCTAGAGTCACTAGAGTGACCTAGAATTAGAATACCGAAGCGGTAAAAACGTGAGAAGCCTTGACATAATTACCCCGACAGGCTGGATAGGTGACGCCATCTAGCGGGAACAAGATGAAGCAGGCAAGCAAAAAATTGTTATTTCAGAAACATCGTGCGTTCCACTTCTGGTGTAAATGCCTTGCCGCGGCATTATTACGCATGAGTTACCTTTTCAATAATTTTTTTTCCCTCTAAAACACTAGGCGAAAACAAACGTGTCCACGACTATGGTTGCACGAAGCGTCACAAGATGGCGACACCGTCGTCGGATAACCCGGTATTCTACGCTAAAAACCCCTCGAGATATTTCTGCAGCGGTTATACAATCTTATATAAATTAAATATAATTTAAATGCCGTTATCATCAACATTTCATGGTTTATTCAAACGTAAAGGCATCCGTTTACGTACGGGGAGGTAAAACCTTTCTAAAACATGTGTTCCGGTAACACGGGAGCATTAAAAAGTTTATGTACAAGCCAAATGTCCCTATTAGCGTGTGTATCTCTCTGTTCAGTTTACAAAAACTAGTTTCCTTATGCCAGCCCGCAAGAAAATGTGGCCCATGCATCGACCGATACAGGGTGCGTCCTGCAGGACAGCAGCGGTTGCGCGCCGAGAGAAACTGTTGCCGTTCGTCCTTCTGTTGCTCCCTTCCAACCTAACCCTAAACGCTTACTCCCCCAACTTGAGCCATGTCAGCCATCTTGTTCCAGTTGGTCTTTTTGGGGAGTAACAGTTGGTCTTTAGGACTAAAAACCGGCAGTTACTCTCGTTTTTTCCATTTTTGGCTTAGAGTGCAGCGTCGCATCGGAGCAGGAAATTCGCGATAGTAGTTGTAACTTCAACAAAGAATCAAGTTCACATAGATGAAACCTTTTGAAGAGGAGCCGCCCGAAAAGTGTGTAAGATTCCGAACCAGCAAAATAAAGTCGTCTTGCTGTATCAGTCCTTGATAGGGGAATCGGAACCCCTTGAGTTCTTTCATGAGCTGAGCGGACTGCGTCGTCGGCTAATTGATTACCAGCGATACCGGTATGTTCTGCTAGCCACTGATATATAATATCGTCCCCTTTTGCTAGAGCTTGAGGGTGACAATTTCTTATTTCGTGTGCCAATTGCTCGTGAGTCCTCTTACGCAGGGCAAACTGCCAACTCTGAAGTGCTGCCATTGAATCACAGAATATGACTCACTTTCGTGGACTCTCTTGAACGATCTCTTGTAGAGCAGCTCTCAAAGCAGCAAGCTCCGCGTCCGTAGATGTCGTTACGTGAGACAATTTAAATTTCTTTGTCATTGCTGCAGCCGGAATTTCAACTGCACCTGAAGAGCTGATGGACCATATAATTTCTATCGCATTATCTGCTGAATGATGCACACCATCACTAACTCCACGGATATGACTCTGGTATTCCGTTCACGCCGACTCGTTTTCGCATCCGAAAGTTCCTCGTTCATATATACCTGTCGGCGCCACAAGTTCCCACTCAACCCTTTTTCCAGCCACGTGCCACTCACTCGATCGGGTCACCGGTTTCCCCAAAATCTCCCGGGCGGGCGCACTCGACTTCACCGGGTGCGAGGGAAGCCAAGCCCTTTCCACAGTGTATACGGAGTGAAAATTCCGACGGGGTCTCCCTCCGGCGTCAAGCATTCGGCTTAGCACCAGCGGGGGAATGGGGTGATTGCCGCTCGGAGAGCAGAACGGGGACTCCCCACAGTAAGCTGAGGAAGTCGGGGCCCACGACAACGCCGAGAGAGAGAGAGAGAGATCCCGGCTGCCACGTTCGCGTGCGCGCACTCCCACTTTACTTCCCGTCTTGTCAAAGCCCACAGCGCTATCCGAGGAGAAAGAAGGGAATTGAGGGAGAAGGAGGACGGCACCATCGATTTCTGGCCGGCGGCTGGGGTTGTCCGGCTCGCGTCCGCCGCCAAGGGCCTTTCTTCGACCACACTCGCTCCGACGCCATTGTGATGGGCGCCGCGCATATATACACCCCGCTGAGCGCGAAAGATTGCCGCCACGTCGCCACCGCGAGCGCACTCGGCCACCGAGAAAGTTTCTAGAGAAGAGGTTCTTGATGGAAAAAGGAAAATAGAAAGGTGGGGGAGTGACACAGTAACTGTCTCTCAGTCGAGGACACCACAACCGCGTCACTTTAGGGGAAGGGGGGTAAAAGGGAAGGAGGAGAAGATGGTGGGAGGAAAGGGAAGATAAGAAAGGAGGACACAAGCAAATCTAAGGAGCAGGCGAGAGTTGAGAGAAAGAGAGAGAAAGAAAATGATTTATACGCGCTCCCACGTTCCCCCAGCCCCCGGCTTGGCTCCCTCCTCCTCCGCGTGCCATTCTTCATTCCTCAACTACACGCTCACTAGAAGGCGAGAAGCGGCGTTACTTGTGCTCCCAGCGCCGCGTGCGTCAATTTGGCGTTTACGCATCTCGCCGTGCTGTACGTACACATCTCTGTGCATGCCTGGGAGGGGTGTGCAAATAGTGGATACGTCGAGTTCGAGTGCCAGCCGCGGTGGGCACGTAGGCTCTCCATTTCTTTCGCACGCCTCCGTCGTTCGTTCTGTTGGGTGGTCGCTCCCCCCGGCCGTCTCTTCTCCCGCGGCTCCTGCATGGTTTGCGCGGAGCTGGAGAGAAAGACGGCTCGCGTAGCGGAGGTTCAACGAGAGACTGCGAGGACTCTGCCGACCGCCTTGAGGCCACGTCACACTTGCGCAGAAGCCTCCGCTTGGGAGCCTCCGGCACAGTGGATAGTGGGAGCACCTGCCAACCCGCGGCACAGGAAGTGGTCAATCAGCCTGGCGGCGGCGGCGGCAACAGCCCGGGCGGTGCTGCCCTGACTGGGTCTCGCTAGCCCCGCTCAGTTCCGCTGCTGTAGGGAAAAGCGGACGCTCGCTTCCGCCGTCGCGGCCGGGTCGCCCGCAGAGGAGAGGAGAAGGGCGCTGAGAGGGGTCTTCTCGGTCGATACGCAAACGCGCTTTTTTTTTTTTCCCTCGATGCGCCCTTGATTGCGCTTCGCGCCTCTCCTAGTTCGTGGATGTTTGTTCTTCTGGTCGTGCGCTCACAACTTCCCCCTCCCTCCCCTGTTCTCGTTTTCGGAGAGATGATGGTAATAACAAATCCGCGCCACAAATGCGGTAGCCAGTCACGACAGGAGGCGGAGTAGGAGCACGTGTGCTTCATTCGCCACTCACGCCATAAGAATAGACGGTGTCGGAGGATTGGCTTGAGCAATGGGAGACACGGATGCAAGCAGCGTTAATTCAATAATACATAGAGCAGCGATGTGCATTTTCAAGTCTTGATCTATTCTGTCTTTGATTCCTTACTCACTCACAGTTACCCGTACTATAGAGAGAAGAGGTTGGTTGGTGTGTAGCGCCTTAAGATGAATCACAAGTTTCCTTTTTCTCTTATTTTCCTTTTTTTAATGTTAGCGCACGTAAGCCGCGATGGCGGCGCGTTAGCGTGAGGTCATCAGAATGTTCAGTATTTTTGTGAAAGGGAGAAATTTTCATCTGCATGAGCGCACGTCGAAGCTGCAACGAAATGTGCTTACTACGTTTTCTAAAAGCAAGGCTTCAGAGATGAAGAATGATTTCGTATTGTGGCGCCGCATCGTGGATTTTCGGATGCCTCGTTTTGCCATATCCGGGTATATTTTGCGTCTCGGTTGTTTTTTAACCAAAGAACCAGTCTTCGAAATTACTTTGGCTGAGCCTTTCTTTCCTCTAGAATGTCACGCGCTTTTATTTATTTATTTATTTATTTATTTATTTATTTATTTATTTATTTATTTATTTATTTATTTATTTATTTATTTATTGTAATTGTTATAGTTATTAATGCCTTCAGGTTTGAACGTTACGCTAAATCCTGTCATGGCTTTCAATGCTTCGCTTTCGGGCCGAGGTACCAAAGCTGAGATGACACCGATACATGAGGATACCTTTATATACAAGAAGAGCCAAATCTATTTGAAGCGGTATTGAGAAAAACGCAATCGCTTGCAACTAAAATATCGTCCAACCTGCTCCAACAAAATTTTGTCACTGCAGTGCGCAGCTCTTGTCATCAAAGCACCTCAAAACTGCACTGCATGCTGTTAAAATGTTGGTAACCTATACTCTATCCGGTGTTCCAGGAGTAGATATGAATTTAGCACTTATACAAAGATATGTAAGATACATGAAACAGCTCATTTTGATTCGATAATTTTATGTGGGCTTGCCTTGGATACAAAAAAAAAAACCTAGCCGACGATTACGATACTGCCTAATGCGAATTCTGAGCGCAGCTGTCTAGGTGTGTTGATTTTGCGATAAGGTTAAGCTAACAATTTGAGAGAGACGTGTGTGTATGTACAGTTGCATTCCACGCCGTGAGTTGCATACCGGCGTGACTGGCGCGGACAATTTCGTGCAGCCCATTTCACATCAACCGCCGCAGACAGAGCGCAGCGCGACTGCCTCGCTAACCGGGAGACCGCGGAAGGCAGCGCGTGGGCGCGTTCCACAACAGCCGCCGCAGACAGGCCTTCGTTCATGCAGCGCTTTATTCCCATATATAGTATCGGTGGAGGCCCTCACCGCATACCTTAGTGATGACGTCATCAACGACCGCACGTCAGTGGCGCCGCCGAACCTGTCGTCTCGGCACTGTCGTTCCTTCCTCCTCACGCTCTCCTCGCTATCGCCGTCTTTAATCCTCCGCTCCGCGTTCGCTCTCTTTTGTCCTCGTTCGCTCTGCAGGTTACGACGCCGCCGACGCGGCTCAATGCAAGAACGGACATCTAAGAGCTGTGCTCTAAAAGAACGGATGCACGTTTCATGTTGAGGCAATCGCCTACTGTGTTTGAAGTTCTGACTATCCATGGTTGTAGCAATGTAACACTCGTTACATATTGCCACAGAAACTGCCAGCGCTCGAGTGCTACGCACGCCATGTGCATTGCAGGCGTCGAGAACCAAGCGAAATTCCGACAGCCCCGTTACGACAAGCGAAGCCAGCCGCAGTACACCTCACTGCCCTGCATGCGCACGAGCTCCGACCGAGGGGCCAGCGCGCGTGACGGAGTAAGAAAACGAGGTTAGAGGCCAGTGGCTCACGATATCGACACACTCTGCGTTCGCTCTCTTTCGTCCTCGTTCGCTCTGTCGGTTACGCCGACTGCGACGCCGCTCAGCGCACGGACGGGCGCCTAAGAGCTCTAAAGCAAGTGTAAACATAGCAGCGCATGAACGGTTTCGCAATGCTGTGCGAAATTTTAACCCTTAAAATGTTTTAATCTTTAGTACCGTCCTTCGTAGCATGCGAAAAGTCGCCGACAGTCCCGATAGTCTTTGAAGTACTTGATAGGGGTGGCCGCTCAATTTATGATTGCTGTGATAAAGTACTGCACCGTGAAAGTACACTCTTAATCATGTCCTGCTCAAAGTGCTAGATACAGCCATGACATACGACCTTTTATTTTACATATTTTCCTCGCTATAGCTAGCACTCTTAATCATGTTCTGCGTAAAGTGCTGGATATGCTCAGGACACAAGACCTTTCTCGCATAGTTTTCTGGATATAGCTAGCACTTTATAACAGAGCTGATTAAGAGTGCAATGAGCGTTGTTGTCCGCAGAGCCGGAGCCAAGTCATCAATCACACCGATTGTCATGAGCATGCTTTGAGTATGCAGTTGTGTTCCTCTCCACCTGCATGTGTTCATAATCAAGTGATATGACCCAATTTCTCTACGACGGCCGTCGATGTCGAGCTGAACTAACAGGGGTGTGTGCTTGTACCAGCGAGCAACCGACTTGTACAGCAAGGAATCGGCACCTAAAAAATTAACGCTTGCTTGTCTTGCTTTGCTAGCGAGACGGACGCTCTTCCATTGACCTGAACTTCACTTAAAGGGACACAAAAGGCAAATAACAATTTATGACAAAGTGAAAGCTCAATGTATGACAACGTCTGAAACGAAAATATTATCAACAGCAGTGCCCCACGAGCGGGACATTTTGTATATGATCCCGATGGCGTGGAGAGTAGTTACAATTAATCACTCGTAATCAAACTAGCTGCAATGAAAAAAAAGAAACTTTCCGTGCATCAAGACACGTAATAAGATGCCACTTGTTCGTTTCTCTTTGATTCATGGAAAAAAGAACCTCTTTGGCGTTGCCAATAGGAACGGCGCACGTGGTTCAAAGGTTTCGTTTTCGCTGAACTGCGCTTCACCCGGCGCCCTGCTTCGCTCACGCGGTCGCGTCTCAGTGGTATAGTTTCGGTATCGCGCGTACTGCCGAGTGTGTTTTGCGCGCTCGTGAAAGTCGCTCTGACAGAAAGTTCGACAAAATGCCGTATGCATGTGATGTTGCCGGATGCCCGAATGGTGCACGCCGCCAGTGCACGCCGCCGCGCAGTAAAGACGGGCAACGTTGGGCACGGCAACAGTGACGTGAGACAGACCGCTTTCAGGCAGGTGATTTGAAGTGAGCTAACGCGATGCGGACCACTAAAACATGATTTTATTTCAAAATAAGCACATCCTTGGCACAAAAGTACCACTACGAGGTTTCTGGACCGCTATTTCAACAATCAACGTCGACTTAATATTTGCCTTTAGTGTCCCTTTAAGCCATACGCCAACATTTCAAATAAATGTTGGCGTGTATATATCATTCAAGGACTGCCGACAATTAGCGCTGTGGGAGCGTCTCAGCGCGGCGCAGGGGCTTGTTTTCTGCGTACGAAAGACGCAGTTTCTTAGATGTGCACAATGGATTACCTTCCGCGTCGCATTGTATACACTCCGTTCACTGCGACTGGCACGCCACCGCGCGGCCGTCAGAGAAGGCAGACGTTGAGAGCCCGAGCAGGAGCGAACGCTTTCCCGCGCCCGCTAGCACGCAGTTGTAGGGTTGTAGGTGTTCTGTGACGCAGTCATGAACTGCCGCGTCGTCAGTTGTACCAACAGGTACACTCGTGCCCTGCGGGAACGACGTTTCACCGTTTCTCAACTCGTCCGTGCTTTATTGGGCAGCGGCTTTATCGTCGCACAGCCGTGATCCACTTATGTGGATCACGGCTGTGCGACGAAAGCTTGGTTCCCGCTCCCTCTGCCGTCTCGCGTTCTGCGGTTTTGTTTTTCTTGTGCCGCTAGCATCAGTACATTTCAGCCATGACGGAACAAACTGGGAGCCCTCTCGGCACTCGAAGATATGCAGGGCACATTTTGTTAGGGGTGTGCCGTCCAAGGATGTGTCATACCCGTCGTACGTGCCAACGATATTTCCTGACGAGTATCGTATAAGCGGTCCGTGCTTGCAGAATATAAGTTGATAGTCATCGATCGTGTCGTCGTATGTGTTTCTTCTACGTCCTGTGCTTTACGTTCGCGCTGTTCCTGCAGTCATGATTTTAGTGCTGGCGGAAGCGCAGCAGTGCAAGTAGAGATGCGCTAACTGGGATTCCATCCCCTTCACCCGAGATGTTGAGGGACAAAAATGTCAGGTGGTCGCGGCTCTTCTGAAAGATCCTAGGATTAAAGCAGAAAGAGTACGGCTGGGGTAGCCCTACGGCACTCGGAAGCTACGAGAGGTCGTGGTCCCGAAAATGTTAAAATGGATAAAAAAAGCAAACAAAAAACTGTGGTAAACACAGGACACAGTGAGAGGAAACGACGGGACACTCACTGTGTCCTGTGTTTACCGCTGGTTTTTTTTATCGATTTTGGCAATGTACCAACTAGCCCAGTCCAACGCCTTGGTACCGAAAATGTTTGCGCACCTCTGCGCTAGAGGGTAGCTTGGGTTACACCAGAGTTTGCGCAAATTATAAACGCGTAGTGAGCTCGCGCGGACGAGAGAGCCAAGTGCGCAAGCACTTTAAGTGGTTGATACTTGTAGTACAGAGCTGACCCTGTAATCATTCGGCGTTGAAACGAACAAAGTGTGCAGCATGTAGACAAATGTTCACACGGAACTAAAATCGAGGTTGTTTATTTTCATCCTAGATCTGGCCGTCGTTGCAGTTTTCTGCGAATGCTGTTGTGACGGAAGCGCAATGTTTGTTTCGGAAAGAAGCGTAAACAACGAAAGAGGTTGTAGCGAATGAGGGAGACTGATGGTGGCCGAAGTGACCGTGCCGTCGTCGGCGCCACATCACTTGAAGCGAAAGACGAAGCGGGGCCGATCGTAACACGTTTATTTCTCGCCCGCGCCTCAAGCTCTTGGCATGAGCCGCGCGAGCGGCGAGGTAGAAACGATCATGATGAGCGATGATGATGCTGCAATAAGATCGTTGCTACGCGCGACAATTTCAAGCAAAATACTCAGTGGCTGCGAATCGACATGACACGAAGCCGCCAACAAATAACCACGCCACTCGGCCACTCGCCCAAGTTTCCACGGCGAGTGGCCGTGGATAATTCTAAATGTTCTGAGCCTTTAGCAAGTACACGGGTAGTGGGCATGCACAAATAATATTCTAAGCATGAAAGAATGACAGCTTATCTCGATAGCTATGGAGTAAGCCTCTTGTGTGACGCACACCTGACGCACGCATTTAGCCGTCAGCTGACGACGCCGTAGTAAAGCGTTCACTCACGTCAAAAACGTGGCCGCTCTCGTGCAGGCTTTCCCCTTTTTTAATGGTGGCATGGCGGAAGAACGATCCCACTACGGTATCTTTAAATCCAGCTCGAAGCACTAACGCGCCAGCCACGGGCGCTTGCGCCGCCATAGCTGTCAAAGCAATAAGTCACTGTTGTCTGCTAATACCCCTGTCACACGGGCACCCGCTAACTCTGTGTAACTCCCTCGTCGTTACGACAACGGAGATGCGGTCCGTGTCAGACGGTCTCCCTTACGCCAAGGAAGTTAAACGGAACGTTTCGCAAAGGGATTTCGGCGATCTCCATTAGCGGCGGAATAGAGTACTCTCGTCCCCAGTAATCTGCAGTGACGGAAAAAACTGCAAACGCAAAACAGCCGCAGTCAACACAATAATGAATTTTATTAATTTTGAAAGTTATTTCACTGCATAATCCATTCATAACGCGCAAAAAAAAAAAAAATACGCGTATAAGGGCACATACTCTCCGCACCATGCCTCGCGAACATGGAGGAAGGAAAACTAAGGAGAGGCCCTCGCTAGAGTGTACTAGAACTGTCCCCTCGCTATCCGAGCTGCAGCGCAAAAAGTGTGGCGGAAGTCACGTGGTTTTTTTCGCAACGGCTGCTGGGATTCCACGGGCACGCCGCCGGCTCGTGTATTCTGCTCCACCACCACAGAGCCGGCCACAGAGTTGCGAATATGCATTTTTATGCGATCGTTTCGTTTCGCGGATGACGCACGGTTTTGGAAGCCTACAGTGAGCGTCGGTCTTCACGATTGTGTGTTCAGTTCATTCAGCATGCAGACGCAAGTGGTTGTTTTCGAAGCCCGCTACAGCTTCTCCGCAAAGGCGTCGCGCCGCCCTTCCTTGTTAGCCTTTGGCACCGTGCTGTTGTGTCCCTTAGCGGTGAAATGCTACATTTCCGAGAAAAAAGAAACGACACCTCTTAATGTGGGAGACGGCGGTGACCCGTTCCCGCGCACGACGGTGACAACGATTGGAAAGCATTGGCCCGGAGCGCTCAGCGAAGGTTCCAGCGTCAAGGGTAGAAAAGACGTGCCTGACCCAATATTGTTTCACTCAGTCAGGTGATTTGTAAAGCAACTTGGAGCGCTCGGATTTTTTACCTTTTGTACGCGGTAAGTTTATGTGCGCCAAGGTTATCTTCTATGCGGTCGTAGACGACCGACCCGTGCCACTGTGGGCTCGAGTGCCACGACGTTCGTGCAAACGTTAAGACACACACAGGCCGGGGATAATATGGAGGCGCCGCATGCCCCTACGTAAGAAGACCAATTCAGATGTTGCTGTTAGATTACGTCGCGTAGAGTTACTGTATATGCTACCTTTAGGTAGCATATAGTGACTCTAAAATGTCGCGTGCCCTGAACTTACCGTTTCTCCTGGAAAAAAAAAAAAAGCGATCGAGCTGTCCGCGGCGACCATCCTGCCGAATTGCACCATTGCTTTCTCGCATTCAGCTGAATAAACATGAAGCACAAAGTTGGAAATTTATTGGAAAATCTCCAGGGCGCAGTTATTGCGGTCTCTCACCGGGGCAGGGACGGCATCCTCGTGGAGGCGAACTACCAGCGGCGACGCCCGATTGAAGTGTTCAAGTGCAAAGTGTTTTGAGCACACACAAGCGGACTTCGCCGGTTCCCAGTCGCGTTGACCGGGTCTTATGGCTTCGATCCATAGCCTTGGACGACGGGGATCTTTGGGAAAGCTGTTTGAAAGCATGCAACAATACATACGCGCATTCGCATACATTAATAACAAATTGACGAACAGCCACGAATAAATTGAAACACCGCGCAACCACGACGTGCACAAAGAAGACGAAAAGACAAACACCAGCGCAATGATCGTGTCGTCTGCGTCGTCGTTGCGCTGTGTTTTAATAGTCAAGGAGAGTCACCAACTGGCCCAGCTTTCCATTCCTCTACAGCATGTTCTACAGCCATGAATAAAGCAGAGGAACACTACGCTCACGCATGCAGTATCGTGCATTATGTTCTCAGAGCTAGCGCATGCGTTTACTTTCGATCATGCGTCAGATACAAAGCAAATGCAATACGCTTACGCGTGGAAGGTGACGCCCGGTTCCTTTCTTATCGCGCGCAAGCGGCACCCGGGCACACTGCAAGAAGGCATTGCCGCTCCTTTGTTCTTCCTTCGATACAATCACATGCTTCGTTCTTCGGCTCGTCTGTCAGCTGACGGCGCCCCGACGCTCTGCAGGCGCGACGTGATAGTCTGCTAGCCGCTAACGACGCATGCGTCAGCGAGTTGGCGTGCCCAACCTTGCGAGAAGGAGCCTTCTCTACCCTTCCCTACTTCCGGCTTCAAGAAATGTGACGTAACTGCCTCTCCTTATTTTATTCCTTCCTCCATGCTCGCGAAAAATCGACGCGCCGCCATTTTGAATAAGTGTCTCCGAGTCCGTGTGCACCGTTTTGTTTACGTCTGTGGATCTCGTTCCCTTCTTATTGCGGTGCTCTTCATTCTCTTTCAACACTACCAATAGTCATAGCAGTGAGCGACGCGGGTTTTCTGCCTTCTTCGTCGACGCTAGCAGTACATGCGGGCTGTTGTGGGAGTCATCCGCAGCAAAGGCTTCGTGGACTGGACGTGAGACCTGTGCTCAACCGATATTGGAAAGAACAACGTGATCTGGGTGGCAGCGCAACTTCAAAGAGCTCGACGATAACTTTCAGCGTGTTTGACAAACGGCACGCGTAGAGAAGACGCGCGTACCAAAACAAACGTACAGTGTTGCCAGCGCTCCTGTCAGAATTACTGCCAACATGCTTGCAGGTACACGTTGCCGTGTGACATGAACACAACTCCATCTCCGTCGAATTCTCTCATGGAGTTTTACATCGATGGAGTTTAACGAAGTTCGGTGGTGGCCGTGTGACAGGGGTATTAGGCTCTCAACGTCGCACGCTCGCCGCACCGCAATGGCGCTGCGTGCGTCTTTCAAGGCGCCCTCTATAGGTCCCGAACGGAGTGTATAGGGCATTGAGAGTTTCCTAAAATTAACTAGAGGGGACTCTGGCGCTGCGATCGTTCAGCTACCATGGGAATGATGGGTAGTACACAAATTTGCCTAGTCTTCGTGCTTACGGCTTCAAACGTACTTGTGGCCTTGTTTATTGCTATGTTTTGGTTTTCTTTCGGATAAAAGAATGAATCGTTGTGAACTTCGTGACCAGATTTGAATCGCTGAGCCTAAAGAAGATAATGTGGCGAAGTGAAACTGCCGACTTTTACTGAAATTCCTTTTGCGACAAAGCGGATGCAGCCGACGCAGAGCCAAACGGAGCCGAAAGTACGAAGTTCAGACAAATTTGTGTACTACCCATCATTCCCATGCTGGCTGAAGCGTCATGCGTTGCAGCTCCCATAGACACTAGCGCCAGAGTTCCCTCTAGTAAGTATTGTAGGAAACTCTAAGGTATAGGGGTCTTAAAGGGATACTAAAGGCAAATAAAAATTGACGTAAGAGTGAAAGGTCAATCTTTGAGAACGTCTAAAACGTGAATATTATCAATAGCAGTGCTCCAGTAATCGAGAAATTAAGGTAAATGTAAAACACTATATGCGCCACCAGGGGGACGTTTTGGAGCGAGCCCGATGACGTCAAGAGTCCCGAATACAAATTATCACTAGTATTTAAGCTACCTATAATAAAAAAGAACATTCCGAGCATTGCAAGGCGTAATAAAACGCTGCTTTTGCGTTTCTGTTTGATTCATGGAAAAAAGAACTTGACGTTACAGTGGAGACCGGCGCGGGTTGTGCAAAGTTCCGTTTTCACAGGGCTGCGCTCCGCTCGCGCAGTTGCGTCTCAGTGGTAGTTTCGTTATCGCGTACTGCTGCGTGTGCCTTGCACGATCATAAAAGTCGCTCAAACGGAAACTTCGACAAAATGACGTGTCCATGCGATGTTGTGTAATGTGCCCTTCAGAGCAGAAACTACAGCGTGGGCTGCCGTGCAGTAAATGCAGGCAACGTTGGGCAAGGCAAGTGCTACGTCAGGTGGCCTTTTCAGGCGCGCGATTTGAATTGCGTTAACGCTGTGCGGACCACTAAAACGTGATTTTCATTCAAAATAAGCATTTCTTTAGCACGAAACAATCATTACGAGGTTTTTGGAACGCTATTTCAGCAATCAACGTCAACTTAACATTTGCGTTTAGTGTCCCTAAACGAGACACGTGGGCCGCATGCGGCAAGGCCCGCCCATGAATGTCTTGGTCTCATTTCTTTTTTTTCATTTTCTTAATAAGTATGCGCATCAGCACCACAGACAGGGTTTTCGTGGAGTCGAAAACTAGCCAAAACTCAAGCTAAATGTAGCCAAAGTAGCCATATCATTTTAATTTATCGCCATATTTTGTAGCCAAATTAACAGAAGCGGTATTATGATTAGTTTTTATTATGAAGCAATACATAATAACATTTTGAATAAGGAAGACCAGAGAAATAAGAGCATAGTTTTTCCATCTTGATTGGCCGGTCTTCAAGCTACAAATAAGTTGCAAATAACATAATAAATTATAGTAAGTTCAGTGTGCCATGCATGTGGTTTAAGCAGAATAGATAGAGTTATTTATTGGCAGATCATAGGTAGGCAAAAAATGTGGAGCTCATTCAGACTCACTCGTGGAATATACCTTGCCCTTACGGCTCTCTCGGACTCAGACCCACCACAATTTTCCTCAACTGCACTCACTCGGACTCACTCAGACTCAGACTCACGGCTCGATCTGAGTCTGAGTGAGTCGACTCATGAGTCCGTTAGCGCATAATTAGCATTTGCGATCAGGATGTCAACGCACTTAAACGCCAATATCTCGCAAAATCGGTGCTCTACGATACGCACTTTGATCTCGTACCTTCATACGAGTTATCAGTGATTGCAATCCAGTAAGGACATTTTTATAGAAAGATACGGCTAACACTAGATATTTTTATCAAGAACTTCCTTTAAAAAGTTTTGCGGTGAGGGGGCGGGGTGTCAAGGCACGCCTCTAATCAATAAATATTGAGCTGGCGTATGAATGCTAGCGCGTTGAAGTATCTGTGAGTAGAAATGAGTATCAAAGTGAGCCGTCATAAGACTGATAGTAATGCTGAAGTTGAGTAACCGCCATAGGTAGGCAAAAGAAAAATTAGAGCTCACTCAGACTCACTCAAGAGGAGGAGGAGGAGGAGAAGGAGAGAAAGGAAAGGCAGGGATGTTAACCAGTCTAGAAGGACCGGTATGCTACCCTACACTGGGGGAAGGGTGGGGGAGATATAAAGATGGAGAGAGAAGGAGAGCACGCACGCACAAAAAGTCGCACACATCTCACAGTCATGCTAACGTCGTTAGTCTATAGCCGCCGGTGCAGGTCGGATGCCTTCAAGAAGTTGAGCACTGCCTATCGTCGCCTTCACCCGCGATGACCTCTCAGGACGACATTCCAGAACGGTTTCTGCCATCATCGGTCTGGGATCTATGCGAGCAAGAGCGACTGCGAGGGATTTTCTCTGCACAGCGAGGACAGTCGCAGAAGATGTGCTGTAGTGTCTTCTCGCTACCGCAGTTGTCACAAAACGGGTTGTCAGCCATTTGGATTCGAAAGCAGAATGACTTTGTGAAAGCCACTCTTAGCCATAAACGGCAAAGCAGAGTGGCATCATTTCGGCGTAGTCCCGTAGGTGTCTGAAGAGGCAAATTGGTCGGGCAGTGCGGTGGTGGTTGTGCAGTCTGCTTGCTGTATTACAAGTGGAGGAAGTCATTTCTTGTGCAGCTCGAAGTTGGCCAGCAGCATCGGTTCTTGACAGGGGTATTGTCTCGAGCCGGTCACCTTGAAGAGCTGATCGAGCAGCATTGTCGGCGTGTTCATTGCCTATCAGGCCGCAGTGACTTGGCAGCCACTAAAATGTCACGTGGTGTCCTTTCTCTAACAAAAGTATGGAGGAGATATCTAACCTCGAAGACCAACTGCTCGTATGGTCCGTGTCGCAGGGCTGATAGCAAAGATTGATATATTTTGTGCTTATAGGGCTCACACGGACTCAGTCTAACCAGAATTTTCCTCAACCGTACTCACTCGGACTCACCCAGACTCACTCAGACTCAGACTCACTAAAATTTGTCTCAACCGAACTCACTCGGACTCAACCTCACCAACATATTACTCACCCGGACTTACTCAGACTCAGGCTCACGTCTCGATCTGAATCTGAGTGAGTCGACTCATGAGCGTGCTTGCCGACCTATGAGCCAGATACAGAGTAATTTAGGAACATTTCAGCCAACAAGTCAGTACGAACATTAAAGGTTGAAGCAGTTCTTTCTTGAAGCAGGAGATAGAATTTGATTAGTAGAGCTTACAGAATACCAGTCCGGCTTCAGACAGTCGAATCTAGTTAAGATGAACAGTTTAGCTTCATTTCGTCGCGGATCTCTGTTTCGTGACTGAGTTCACATGAGAACACGCGCTGTACATCAGAATTAGAAACTTGCACGCATGCAGCATCAGCAGGGATGGCGGGCAGCGGAAAAGGCGTGCTATATAGTTACACGTTTGCCAACACGCATGTAACTTCGCCACTTCGTGTTTGTAGCGCGCTGTGCGTTGCATTGGGGTGCCTCGATGTGCACCAGCCTGCTGGTGGGGGGAGGACACGTCCATCGGCTGATGCGACAGAACAGCTTGGAAATAGTGCGTTTTATCTGTGAATAATATGAAAAATGGCTACTTAATGCACCAAAAGAGAAGTTAAAAGTAGCCAGAAGGTAGCCATGGTGCAAACCTGAATTTTTTGTCGCCAGACGGGGGTCGTAATGTAGCCAATTTGACGCAAAGTAGCCGTCAACGGCAACCCTGATCCACAACCTTGACTGGTCTCAAGCTTTTTAATAGCGAAGCTGTTCATGCCCGCCGCCGTGGTAACGCTGATCATAAATGTATATATATATGTACCACAGTAATTGGGCAAATCCCACTACTCACCGCTGGTTCGCTAAAAATGAAGAAGAAAACGGGTATGTGCCACAGAAGTTGGGCAAATCCCACTACTCACCGCAGGTTCTCTAAAAACGAAGAAAAAAAAAACTCGTAATCGAACGTGTATGTGCCACTGTGCGGCCTATCAGAAAACTGTCATCATCGTAAACGGGCATGTGCCAAAGAAATTGGGTAAATCCCACCACTCGCCACTGGTCCACTAAAAATGAAGAAGGCAACAGTTAAAGCTGCTTTGTAAACCTGTGAATAAGGTTGGTATCGTCAAGATGAAACAAAACTATACTACCACATCAGCGCTTAACAAAGAGTGTTTAACAAAGAGCAGAGATACAACATATCTGAAAGACTTGCAAAACATAGAAATGCGTTAGCCCGACAAAGGGAAGGCCAACAGCTGTTGGCCATCAGTGTCCGCGAAGCGGAGCTGGTTGAATTTTATTTTTCTAAGGCACCCCATGCGATCGCCACGCGCTGAAACATAACGGTGGACCAAAAGTCACACCATCTCCCGCTAAAGGGGACCATGAGGCGATGCGAAGCAGTGTTTCGGCATGTAGAGCCCGCGTTTCAGAGGGGCAGTGGTGAGGGGGGAAAGGGGAGAGAAGAGGAGGAGGAGAAAGGGAAAGGGGATGGGTAAGGGAAGGGGAGAGGGGGAGGGCGATAGGGGAAGGGGAGAGGGTTTGCGCATGCGCAGTAAGGGTGGTCACGCCGCACACCACCACCACCACCACCACCGGATTGAACTCCGCTATAAGATGCTTCACATCTAAAACTCTACATTTAAGAATCGGCGTCCAGATTTCAGTCATGCTGGAGATCAGTGTCAATGTGTTTCTCGAATCCTGACGTCAAATCCCCTTCAGAAATTATGCATATATGAGATATGGGAAAGGCCTTTCAAACGGCCACTGTTCGATTCCAGATGAACTTTCACTATTCGCACACTCCTAGCGACAATACATCTACGAAGATACGTTTCAATATCGTCTTACGAGCGATTAATATATAAAGGAAGGATGAACCGTGATATTTCTTCTTAAAATTCTGGTGATGTGAAGAAAAGCAACTCTTTGTAATTAGTTTCTTGACTGTGAGTATTATATATGTACACTCTAAGAAAAAAAAAGAGTTAAAAGAGGGTCACAGCCGCGTGACTCTCTTCGGGTGTCCATTTGACCCCTTTTGGAAGGTACAGGCAGAGCAAGAGAGTTATCATTTCGGCTGGAGTCACGGGACTCTCCTGAAGCGCGTTTCGATTGGCTTCCGTGAAGGCGCCGCCGTATACGCCATATCGCGCGCTTGCCCTTTGGCGCCGTTGTGGCGCGTTGGTTCGCCGACGGAGACGGGGTGGAGCGCCGCTTCTGCCTCCTCTCTCAATCTCCTCGTCTATTGGAATGCGTTGCGTGGTTGCCTCTTGCGTTGGTTACGCGGGTTGCGTGTCTGTTCATGCGCGTCTTCGGTAGTGTTGATGCCGGCTCTGTGCACGAAGTGACGCTTGGAGGGCGGAATATTCATGGAGCTGCGGACACGGACAACGGGCGCCAGTTAACGGTGAGTGTACTGCTTTCATAGGCACTAATTATACAGCTTTAGCTGGGCGTCTGCAGCAGCTCCGCGGAAGTGATCTGCCAGCCATTTCCAACAGCAGCCTGCGTCCGCAGGGCCGTTGCGGATGCCCAATTAACTAAAACTGTCAGTTAACGAGTTGCCACCGGAAGCTTACACAGCAACGCGCATAAGCGCGTTGCTGTGTAAGCTTCCTTATAGTGAGCGATGCAAACGATTATCAAGGGTGATTTTTTTGCTGATAGCATGTTGTGTCTGAACTACTGAATGTGCAAGATGTCGTTTTGAGATGCAGTTTAGTCTACTTCATAATAACATTTCCATCGACCTTGAGTGTGCAGCGTGCTTCCGCGCGTAGGAACGGGAAAAAAGATGCCTGTGTACAGAACGCTCAGACGCACTATATATAATGGTTTTTGTTGGCTTAAAAACGGTAGTTTGAGGTGCAGATATAGTACGGTGCTTCCAGAACGTATACGCGGTAGTCATTCAAGTTGGACACGCCTCGCCGGTAAAGTGAAAAAGCTCTAGACTTTCGACGGCGTGCGTTGTTGCGGCCGCCGCTGTGCACTCTTTTCCCTCGTTTCTGTTTGCTGTTTTCGTGGTTGGCATACACTGCAATGACGTTGGCCGTTATAACAGAATCGAGTGAGTGTACGTGATTGTGTGAGCAATGTGCGGTAATTCTAGCGTATGATGTTAAGGATTCCCCTAGCCTCACGCGGGGCCCCCCAACCACTAGTAGCCTCCCGCGGGGTCCCCAAAGACAAAACATCTCAGCGTTGGGACGCAAGTCCGCTTTCTACAGGGTCTTAAGGCGTCTCTCTCAGCCCCCCACGCAGGCACGCAGTCCTCCTCTCCTATACACTCTACCTCCTGTCAACGTAACGGTACACCACACCGCCCTCTCAGGCACGGCACAAACGGCGCGACGGGGTTGTGGGGCTTTCCTGGAAAGGCATCGAGACTGCGCACGTGGCGTTCAACAAGTGAAAATGGAAACAAAACAGAAGAAATACCACGAGGGTGAGAGA
>NW_023616066.1:0-77500 GCF_013339695.2 Rhipicephalus sanguineus
CAAAGAAGAGGTTTGGCCATTTACGGCAACATAACAAGATCTATTGAGCAGATAGCTGTGCAAGAGATTCACAATCGACAAGTCAACGTCAAAGTTCGCAAGTTTAACCATAATCAGTGTGTGGCTGACTACGTCAAAAGCCTTGCTCAGGTCACAGTAGATTACGTCAACCTGTCCTCTCTGAGAAATAGGTGTGGAGATCTGCGTCATGAAACTAGCAAGATTTGTGGTAGTTGAGCGGCCAGCGAGAAAACCATGTTGATTAGGAATCAATGAGCTTTTAACACTAAAAGACAATATTTTGTGAAGAGCCAGCTCGAAGATCTTTGATGTGGCACATAGTAGAGAAATCGGGCGATAATTAGAAACATCTGTTTTAGAGCCCGACTTAAATACTGGGAAAACACGAGCAGTTTTCCACATGCTAGGAAATGTGGAAGTGTCCAGGCAGTTATTAAATATCGTAGTCAGTACTGGGACAAATATACTACTATAAGCTTTTAGTATGGCGGAGGGGATGCCATCTGGGCCACATGATAAGGATGGTTTTAAGCACTTAATGCATTCGCAGATAAGATTTTCATCCAGCGACAAAGCACTGGGTGAGCGAACTGCCTTAGGCTGTCTGATATCAGTGCTAGAGTCTGAGGCCTTATAAACGGATGAGAAATGTGCGGCAAAACAGTCAGCGACGGCATGCACTTCTACCCCATTTGAGTCTAGTAGTCTGAAGGACTCTCCGCTTACTTTTTAGATAATAATAATAATAAGATAATAATAATAATAATAATAATAATAATAATAATAATAATAATAATATAATAATAATAATAATAATAATAATAATAATATAATAATAATAATCAATCAATCAATCATTTATTTAACGTGCCCAGGAACAACCGTGAGGTCTTTGTGCAGGCGCACGCAAAAAAAAACAATAAAAATAAACTATACAATACAGACAGTCTTCAGAAATAAAAAGAGCAAATACACGTAGACAAAGAGAAATGAACACAAACGGGGGAGGAGTTAAAATAAGACAACACGAGAAAATTTGAAGGGGAATGAAAAAATTAGATTGCATATATACAACTATGCGGAAAGACGGAGAAGGGAAGACTTTGTACATTGTGCCACACTATGTCAAAACAGTACAAAGCTCGGATAAAACAATGATTGTGGACTATGAAAAATGTTCAAGATCAAGAAAATTAACATTATAGAGACTTTTGTATTCTCGTGGAACGTTAGAGTGTTGGAAAGAAGCGGCGGGTACATGAAACGGTCTGTTCTCTCTGGTTAACTTACGCGGAATTCGAAAATTAACACAATTGAGAAGTACAGGGCAGGATATGATACCGTGGACTAGCTTGTAAGAAACAAGAGATCAGAACAATTTCGTCGGCAGTGAAGTGATGGCAATGATAATAATTCAGCAGTATTTGAACGAGATTTTTTAGCAAAGCGATGGTTATATATGCTAAGGAATTTTTCTGGACTCGTTCAATGGTGTTACCGCTGGATTGAGCAATGCCATTCCATATCACGGACGCATACTCCAGTTGAGGAAGACATAGCGCGGTGTACAATTTCGGAAGGGCATAGGAGAACGGAATTCTCTAGACAATCTGCAAACACAGCCTAGGGTGCGAAGACCCGCAAAGCAACACGCTTAGCGTGAGCAGAAAAGTTTAACGTGCTATCAACAACAACACCAAGATCACTGATCTCATAAACCTTGCATAAGGACACAGAATAATAATAATAATAATAATAATAATATAATAATAATAATATATATAATAATAATAATAATATAAATAATAATATAATAATAATCAATCAACAATCAATCAAAACGTTTATTTAACGTGCCCAGGAAGAACCGTAAGGTCTTTCTACTGGCGCACGAAAAAAGAAAGGCCAACATTCATAATAAAATATAAGGGATAAAAAACGTTATAAATTGCACATATACAGCTATGCGCAGGCGAGAAAAAAAATGTCGACATTGCACGAGGCTATGTAAGTACAGTACAAAGCCGAAGCAGAACAACGACTGGGAGCTGTTGAAAAAACATCGAGCTCTAAAAGTAAGCATTGTAACGGCGTTGTATCCTGCTAATGGTCAAATGTTCCAGAGCAGGCGGTTTACATGAAAAAGGTCTATTCTCTCTGGTCAGCTTACGTGGAATTCGGAAATTAAGACAGTGAGCAGTACAGGGCAGGATATGATACCATGCACAAGCTTGTAAAGAATAACAGATCACCGCGATTTCGTCGGCACAAAGTGATGGCAATGATAATAATCCAGCAGCGTTAGAACGAGATCCAGAGTCATTTCTAGCGAAACGACGGTTGTAAATGCTTAGGAATTTTTTCTGGACTCGCTCAATGGCGTTGCTGCTGGAATTAGAAATGTCATTCCAGATCACAGATGCATACTCAAGTTGAGGAAGACATAGCGCGGTGTACAATTTTCGGAAGGGCATATATAGGAGAACGGAATTCTCTAGACATTCTGCAAACACAGCCTAGGGTGCGAAGACCCCGCAAAGCAACACGCTTAGCGTGAGCAGAAAAGTGTAAAGTGCTATCAAAAAGGACACCTAGATCATTAATCTCACATAGCTTACACAACGACACAGAATTGACAGAATATAAAATTGGCACACTAGATGTTTTTCGAGTGAAACTCATTACCTTGGTTTTTGAAAAATTTAGGGAGAGGTTATTGCTCCTGCACCATTCAAAAAAAGAACACAAATCAGATTGCAGCAAGCGACAATCGATAACTGAATGAATTTCCTGAAATATCTTTAAGTCATCGGCAAAGGAAAGAAGAATTCCGAATGACAGAAGAAAAATCATTAACATGAATTAAAAAGAGGAGTGGGCCCAGTACCGACCCTTGAGGAACCCCACTAGTAGCTTTGTACAAAGAGGACGTTTGGCCATTAACGGCAACATAACATGATGTATCAAGAAGATAGCTATGGAGGAGATTTGTGCTGCCCGATTTGTGAGGAAATCTTTAATGTGAGAGAAAGTTCTTGCTCCACAGTTGTACTTCAGTTAGTTAAAATAGTACTGTGCTTCACATTATCAAAAGCTGCTTTAAGGGTGGGGCCCCAGCACGCTGTAAGGAATGAAACGGCGTGGGTGCTTCGGTATAAGTTAGGGTGTGACACCACAGGTGCGTTCCGCTGATATTTCTGTCTACGATGAAACGACATGGGACACGCCCGCCTGCAGCGCCCACTGGACTGTCAAGAGTCTCCCCCTTTTGAAAAAAAAATAATAAAAATCGCAGTTTCGCAACAAGGGCGAAGAATGAATACGATAGCAACAAATTGAGGTGTTATACGAAGCAAGGCTAGCAGTTAACTCCTTTAGCATTCGATCTCGCGTAACTACAAAACGCTCGCGTAAGGGAATACGGCCGCTCCAGGGACCGAAGCGGTTTTCGTTCTGCCAGTTCTCTAAACGCGAAGTAAGCGTTGAGAGCACGGGCAAGCTTACGAGCCGTCTCCTGATGCCTCTCGAGACAGCACGCGCGCCAGGGACCGCGCCCTTCGAGCGACGCAGCCCCCTCCCTCCCCCTACCCTGGTGTTTCTTCATGCTCCCTACGAAAGATCGGCGGGTGTTTTCCTCTCTGCGTGTTGAGCAATCGACGGCAGGCCTCGCACGCGGGGGTGGTGTTATCGCATGCGCCCTCCGTGCGGCGGAGACGGGCCGGCTCGTTTCGTTTCCGCTTCAGCCACGTTCGTCGCCAACCGCTAGCAATATAGTCGCGAGTAGAACATACGATGCGCGGGGTGATGCGATCAATTTGGACTATATACGGACAAGGACGGGTGACGGTAACGGCGACGGCAAAACCTGTCGCGAGTGTCCATATAATTGCTATAGCAACACAAAGAATGAGGAAGTGTGACATTTAGTCTCTGAGCCAATGCATAGGCGAACGCAATTTCCAAGCTAGTGAGAAACAACACCCAGCACCTTGAAAAATAAAATAAAAATTTGCAGGGCTTAGCTCGGCTATGCCAGGATATACGTAGCGTTAGCAAAGGTTCAGCTGATTATTCTTAGCTTTCCAGATTGTCTAGAATTATTAGCTTTCTTCTGTTCATTCTTCGTAACGCTGAACCGCTAATTGCCAGGCAACTACTTCGGGATTCGATGAGATAAGCTTCTCGCCTCTTCTGCGCCGTTGATCAGCATTTGCGCCTCCTTCTTCATGGCTTTACCCACCTGCAAACACCAGTCAGAGGCGCTATCACGCGGCGCCAGCACAGTGGCAGACGGCGAATGCACAGCGAAGGCGAATAGCTGCGCGCGCCGCTGGCGCCAATACGTCTGCCAAGACTACCAACGTTTATAGAACGACGTCACTCCTCTGGAAAGCGCAGACCGGCGGTGGCGGAGAGCGGGTGAGCCAGCTGTATGACATCACTGATCCTTGCGCATGCGCAGCACGGCTCATGAGGATCCACGCGCAATCGGCTCCGGCTAGGCAAGTGTATCTAACGCTACAAAAATAAAGCGCTGTGCTGGCACAAAACTATAACCCCGCATGCTCACATTGCAATGAAACACTTTAACGTCAAGTTATTTTATGACTGAAATTCTGTTAATGATGATTCCATGTTGCGAAGGATTTGCGTGGTTGATATCATTTATTTCAGTTGAGAATTGGAACTCTATGTATTTCCACGGTGCATGACCTCACATTTTTATCATGTTTTTCTCAAACGAAAGTACATTACGTCGAAAGGAAGCCAACCATAAGCTATAGTAGAGCGCTTGTGGGTGAATAATACCCCTGTCACACAGGGTAACTTAAGTGGACTTTGAGGGAGTGCACTTCGCTGAAAGTGTCATTTGCACGCTGTCACACAGGAACGCTTAGTGACACTCGTGCGTTCGCCAAACTCGCTTCGCTGCGACGGAGTGTCTAGCCTCGGTAGCAGTGGCTTGCAAATAAATACGCTAATGCAAAACGCGGCGATCATGGTATTTTTAAAACCATCGTTCTCGCTATTAGGAATACTGCCATGTATTCAAACAAATCATACTACAAAAAAAAAAACCTCGTTACTCTCGCCCTCGGGCAGTTTGCGGTCACGTCCGCTAGGGGGATGCGGGAGCACACGCCATGCAATGGCCGCATCCGTCGCGTTGTGTACTTCCTTGCACATGTGTAGGTCAGCCATTGTTTAGTCATTGCGATGGCGTGTGCACCGGTTGCCACTTCCACGAAGACAACGTGGTCCGACGCAGAGACGCGGGCGCTCCCAGCCTTTGGGAGGAGCAAATTAGTGCTGCCAAAACACGCCGCAAACGCCCGTCACCACTACGCGTCCCTTCTGCAACCGGAGTCCGCGTTCGTTTTCGACTCGTCTTTGATATGACAATGTCTTGTCTCGGCTCGTGATGACCAATAATGATATGCGGTTGCAATATTTACTTCATTTGCGCGCAAAGTTTATTGTAAATTATATTAATGCTCTAATACGTATTAAACAACGAGCATTGCCAAAAATAACAAATATATGTTACGCTACTAACCAGCAATTGCCACTGCCATCATTTCCAAAGCACACTTCTCTTTCTCGTGTAGCAGCGGTCTCTTCTTCGTTTCGGTCTCGTCTTCGTCCTTGTCTAACGTTGCGCATTGAATGACGAGTTGGTATTGGAAACACTCAAACTAACAACATTAACACCAAGGTCACCCTTTTCAGACTGGTGCTTAGTGGCGGGCGAATACCTTATTCGTAATGAAACCTACTCCAAGCAGTAAATATTATTTTATAAGACAAATACTTTGCAATTGTTTCTCCAGGTGCTCTCGCTCAGATCAATATCCCGACCAGATTTATTTTTTAATGCAGCAAGGAACGCGCTCCACGTCACGGCGGAAAACTCGGCATGTGTGATGTCACTTCGGTTGCTCATTTGACGCGTTTATCTGTAGTGTCAAACCCTGTCAGTCCCATCCTTACAAAAATGTATGTAGGCAGTCTATAGACTGTCCAAAAAATACGGCAGATCCCACGCACTGTGGGAATCGATGTAATGCGAAGCAGCCAGCACGGAGCTCCATACATCGCTTTGTTTGTCTTTGAGGAAAATGAAGTCATTCATGTCATGACATCTAGTTCCCTATATACCACATGTTTGTCATGCATGTATGAATGTACAATCTTTTATATAACGAAACGTATATTCTGGTATATACAATGCATAACCTATATTTATGTTCGTTAGACACTCTTGTCATGCCATACCGATTTTGGTGCATATCCAGTTAACAAAACAGCCGGAAGTGCACCAAGACAGTGTCATGTAAATCATGCCGTACATGACATGCCTGTTATGATTTGCGTGTTACCACCTGTCATTTATGTTCGTCATAGTCACTTCACGCAATACCAGTTTTGGTGCATATAAAGCTAGGCAAACGGCCGCGAGTGCACCATGATCATGGCATGTAAATCACGCCCTACACGACATGCATGTCATGATTGTCATGTTGCCACCTGTAATTTATGTTCTTCATACAGTCACGTCACGCAATACTAAATTTGGTACATGTCCTGATAGCTAAACCGCCGCAATCGCACCATCAGTGGGGTATGTATGTTATGGCGTACATGACAGGCATGTCATGATTTTCATGTTACTGCCTGTTATTTATGTTCGCCATACAGAAATGTCTCGTCGTACCAGTTTTGGTGTATATCCATCTAATTAAACGGCCGCGAGCGGCCCGAGACCATGTCACGTAAATCATGCTGTACGTTACATATACGTGTCATGATTTGCACTTATGTTTGCAATACACTCTTCTCATGTCATACTAATTTTGCTATATATCAAGTTAACGAAACGGCCGCAAGAGCATAAAGGCCGTGGAATATAGATCATGGTACTCATGACATGCATATCACGATTTTTATGTTATGACCTGTCATTTATGTTCTTCATACAGTCATGTTATGTTATACCAATATTGGTATACATCCCGTTAACGAAACGGCCAGGAGAGCACAAAGTCGTAGGCGGATAGATAGATAGATAGATAGATAGATAGATAGATAGATAGATAGATAGATAGATAGATAGATAGATAGATAGATAGATAGATAGATAGATAGATAGATAGATAGATAGATAGATAGAAAGATAGATAGATAGATAGATAGATAGATTGGTAGGTAGATAGGTAGATAGATACTCAAAGTCGCAGAAGTTCGCTAAGAAATGCTTCGCATTGAAAGATGCGTTTGGACAGTCTATAGACTGTGCAAATCGATTTTCGCAAGGGCAGCAAGACTCGAGCGTTTAAGTGTGCATGCTAGTCTCATCGAAGTATTCACTACGACGACAGCGAACACGCACGTGCCGATCCTTAATTTCTTGTGGCCATGTTGCCCTGGCCTGACCCATAGGGGGACCTATTTTCCTGCTCTGCTCCACATCACCTTGCAACGAAAGCAGATGTGGTGCATAGGATGGTTACAGATCAGCAAAATTAGGTGCCCCGAAGCGGTCAAAGTAAGGGTCAGAAATCGCTCGTTGAGCTGAAGTGCGGCGATGAATAAGTGAGGGGCAGCAATTTTCTTGCGACTCTTTCCTGCTGAGGACAGTGGGTGCAGGTGCTCGCGTGACGAGCCAGCATTGAGTGCAGCGCGAGACCGAAAGCTCATCTCGCATTCCCCCTTGTTCCATCCTCGAGTGGCCGTTATAATCTAAGCTGCGCTCCGCAGTCCACAAATGGTTCGCTGCGCAGGCACTGACCTTTCGGAGCAGCGGTGCCGGTGTCGCCACGATACTTCGTCAGCTGGTCGCAGCTTCGTGCTCGCTGTTAGATGATACACGGGATCCGTTGACTGCACCGCGAGACGTCGGCAACCGTTCGTTGTCGCCTGCTCAAAGCCACTGGCAGACGGCGAGGCAAGCTAAAAAGCACTTATGAAGGCGGCACAAAACAGAGAGCAACTTCCACGCCGGTAGCCGCTATCCCTGGCCACGGCGGACCGCACGCCGTGCACACGAACACTCGTCAGAAGCGCTATTAGCCCTCGTTGCTGCTCCGTATCACCGCCGGTGTGGGCGAAGGTGGTTATCGGCGATTCCCACAGCGTCTTGCTGCTGGCCCATAAATGAAGATTTTTATTGCTGTCTACTTTGAAATCATATAGACAGTTTGGTATGGTTTCCGATAGTATCTGATGTCGGGCGATCTTACTGCGCTGCGTACCTTTCTTTTTTCAGCACGAAAGTGTTTTATGCCGGGGTCTACCAACACTTTCATGACGTATTTCCGTCGCGGAAATACGTCCGCAAAATAAACACCATCAGATGGCAAAGAAAAAAAAAACTATAAGAAAAATTACATCATTTCCCACTAAAGGGAACCATTTGGGGACGCGAAGCCGCGCATGGGTCGACTTAGTTCCATTCATCACGGGCACCTTGACCGTCCTTGCAAGTGGAGCACACCATGAATTCACTGTAGTTGCTGTTGCTTTTACTCGTCCCGAACTCTTGTTGGAGGACGCCACGCGGTTCATCGCGCGTCTGCAGAATCTCGTTCCGCGACGCCATCACGTGATTGCTGAGAGAGTGTAAGGGGGAGAGGCCACAGCGTCTTACCCAGCCCCTTACACAGGCCCGAACGCGCTAGCGCATGCCAGCGCGTTCTGACTACAATACAAAGCGTTGATTCATCGCACGTCTGCAGAATCTCGTTCCCCGACGCCATCACGTGATTGCTGAGAGAGCGTAAGGGGGAGAGGACTGTCACGAGTAAAGGGGCACGGGGCGCGCGCCAGACAGCGCAAGGTGTCGATGGTGTGCGGGAATGGAAAAGTACCCGATGGTGTGCACCCCCCGCCACGTCGACGCAAGCCATTGGCCGGAGAAAGGCGCGTGCCACGCGACCCGAGCTGAGGTGGAGACCACGGAAGAAGAGTTGGTCATTGTTCGGTGGAGTTGTCGAGGAGCAGTTGGTGCAAGCCAGCGTCGCACCCGCGACGAGAGCAGCAGGGCTGAGTTCTGGAGGCAGCGTGGTGCATGTCCCGGGAGGGTGGCCGTCGACCTCGGCGTCTACCGAGAGAGGCGTCCCGGGCTTGCGGCAGCCTCATCACGCAGTTCTCATGGCACCTGCGACACTACCACAGCTCGGCAAGACGACGGCCGACCCACCGACAATCACCGGAGAGCCACGTCGACAGTTAGAAGCCCGTGGCACTGAGCAGAGGCCGACAGTTAGGCCTAACTGGGAGAGACCGGTGTTCTCCGAAAGGAAGGAAGCATTGGCGAGGAAGACGATCAGCGAGGCGTCTGATCGACGGCGACGGCCCAGAGACGTCGACAGGAGCTGCGACGACGGGACTGGGCGTCGACTTTGGACCACCAACCGAGTCAGCGGACACCGCGAACCGTAAGAACGCTCCATTGGTATCGCGAGTGACTGAGAGGCCATAGTGGCCAGAACTTTCGGGCTAGAGGAGCCAAGCAGAGCTAGAATGCTTTTCAATTGTTTTGTCAGCGATAGCGTACTAGCCTAGGAATTTCCTGATGTGCCAAATATTGTTGTAAATTTTGAGTGTTCATTTTCGTGTGCCGTGGTGTGTTAGATAAAGTTTTGTTTGCAGTGCCACCACGGTCTCTCCAAGTCTCTCTTCTCTCTCTCTCTCCCAACTCCATTCCGACATTGCAAGCGCTCCCGAGATACGTGACAAGGACACAGCGTCTTACCCAGCCCCAGTGGAGAAATCGCACAAGCTTGAGTTGGACATCACTGCTAGGGGTGGGTGTTATCGAGAAGAACACGCAATGGGCAGACCCCTTTGAGGACTCTCTAATATGCGTTAGCACTGGTGCGCCGTCCACGGGCGGCCCATGCGTTGGCGACGATGTGTATGGCGACACAGGGACGTACGTGGCGACAGCAAGTGTACCGAATGCGTTGCAAGTCTTTTAAATGTGAGAATCTTTAAATCCCCCTCTTGTAAGTATGATCGATTTATTACGGGGATCGGGAACACCTTCTCCTTGCGCCTCGTCCCCCATTATAGCGCGTTGCGACCAACGTGCCTTCCTCCTCACTATAGAACTGCATCTGAACTTTATCGGACTAGCTCTAACGTGGTCGGACACTAATCGTATCTAATCAGGCTCGATCCCAGCCCGATCACGCGTGGACGCATCCGAAACTTACCGGTCCTTATCGAACTCTTTGAAACCATTATCGGACATCATCAACATTGCTGAAACCCAACATGGCCGCACCCATGGGTCTGTACATCTCTTCAGCACCTTTCATCCACTTCGATCCACTGTCGACGGCAGTCTGGCCCTCCGTACAACCCCTTGTCGGTATTTATCATTATCGTTAATTCCTCGGTGCATATCGGTTTGTTGATTATCAATGCAACTGGTAGCCTATAGTTCAAACCTGGGTGCGCTACATATGATATACGCCATGAAGCAGCGTATCTCCTGTCCTGTCCCGCCCTTTAGCAGCACAGACGGATCAGGAAGGTAGCCTAAGAATGCTCTGTTCCGCACGAGAGAAAAAAAAAGTAATGATCACTAACTACTACTTCTGGTGTTCATCAGAATCCTCTATTTGAACCATTATTATTGCGATAGCAATTATATGGACAGTCTCGGCTGGATTTTGCCGTCACCGCCATGCACCGTATATGTATAAGTATATATATATATATACATATAAAGCCCCAAGAAAAATAATGCAGAAGAATGCTTCCGAAGCGCGGAATCGAACCAGGAACCTCTTGCTCCGCAGCGAGTGGCGCTAACCACTACGCCACGAAACGCAGATCCTTCACGTAGCTTAACGGCGAGCGTTATATACACACCCTTTACCACTGAACGGACTCAGAGACGGCAGGCGCTTACAGGCGTTCTTAATTACCAGCGAGATGGCGCTAGGAGGCGCGACGGGCGCATTTAAATGTCGTCGGCGAGCTCACTCGCTTCTATATTTGCGCAGGGAGAACCTTGCCCTTCCGCTGTCTGCTCGCGCGCTTTTCTCGTGGTGAGGGGAAGAGGGATGTTTCTAGCTTTCAACCGTGATGTCCGCGCTCATGTTACGGAGCGTACCAAAGTCACTCGAGCTCAAGGGACGCCGCTAAACGAACAAACAGAAGATGAACGCGAACTATCAGTGTCACAGCTCGACACATGAAGCACGCTAGTTTCCTTCGCTGCTTCGGCCGCCTTTGCAACAGGAGCGCTGTTCAAAACTGAGAGTATCCAGTAGCGAGCCTCACTTCGTATAGCATTAGTTTCTTGCTATCGCATTCATTGCTTCGCCCTCGCGCGAAACTGTGACTTTTTGTTTTTAACGCACTATAATGATATTACCAATATTACAGTTACTCATGACATGACTATATATGGTGACGACAGAAACAGATTTTTACAGCCAAACTCTAATGCAAGCAGAGGCTATGGTAAATAATAGGCACTTGGGTATTTTACATTTTTTACTACAAAGCAACAGCTTTAGCTTAAAGTGATCTATACAAGTTACGTTATTTTTGGGCCCATTATTACTGCTGATTTATATGAAATAAACATTCAGTTTTGAAACGCAAGAATACAAGAGATTGATTCTCTTGAATTTCTCGGCGTGTGGTTCCTCCAGAGCATTTCCTGAAACATTGATATATCAAAGTTAACGTATGAAATAAGTAAGAGTGTTGGCTGTCTCTACAAGGTAGAAAATCTAGAAACCCGTGTGCGTTTAAAACGACAGCTGAATTATGCGCTTGTGTATTCTAAGTTAACTTAGCGTATTCTAGTATGAGGAACTACTATTACCCCTAACTATCACAAAAATACTTCAGAAGAGAGCTTTGCAGTACATCCATCCATGGTTACTATGGCAGACTAAAAGATTTTTTCGCGGTGCCGTTGTTTCGCAGGTATGGTTTGCTTAAGGAGAATGATGTCTACAATTTTTCTTTGTTGCAGCACATTAAAACTAATAAACTACACACACAAAACAACCCTGTGCCCAATGATACGTGCGAATTTCGTAAACAAATCCTCCAGGTCCTGTTTTCAAGTAAATGCACCTTTAATAGAGTATCGATGAATGCTCATTTTAACGTGTCTTTGAAAATATTTACAAAAGTAACTAAACAATATGTAATTCATTGTTACTTGTGTTTCTTATAGCACTATCTGTGACGCCTGCAAGTGCACCCGATATTGTATCTATATTGTTATGTTTTCTGTTACGTTTTAAATGGGAAGCACTTCGTGAACCAAAAGCACTTTGTTAATGAGAACTAACAGACAATAATGCCAAGGAAAGTATAGAGGGTGTTATTTGTAGTAATTAGGATACGAATGTGAAGAAAGTAAAGTGGACGAAAAGATAACTTGACACCGGCAGGGACCGAACCTGCGACCTTCGAATAACGCGTCCGATGCTCTACCACTGAGCTACGGTGGCGGTCATCCTCTCGTCCACTTTATAGGGTATATATGTGCATTTAAACCTAAGAGTGTTAGTCAGCGCCGATCGCAGCCATGGCGGCGAATGTGGAACACTCTTTTGCTGCCGGTTGGCGTCACGTAGGACGTGATCCTTTTACGAGCTGGCAGCTGACCAAAAATCCCTCGCATACGACCTGAAGGCACCAAGTCTGCCAGAACTATAACCTCGCCATGAATGAAGAAAAGAAGGTGACTTTTAAGCAAGGAGGTTAAAATAAAATTTGCTGGAGTGGAGGAGGCGCCCCTCAGCTGAAGCCGCGCGCCGCCATCTTGCCATAGGCAGAAAGCGCGCCTTCCGCAACGCATGCTGCAGCGGCCGCACAGATGTTCCAGCTGTTCTCTGGCGTGGTGGCGTCCGGACGTTGTTGGGTACATCGTGCGTGGCGTACGGCTATATAAATCGAGCGATAATGTACTCTGGGGTGAAGTTTCAGTTGTAAGCAGAACATTTCGAGCTTGATTAAAACTTCTCTATATGCCGGAACACATGCTGACTGCTCGCAATCTGTCTCTAATTTCACATCTGACGGTCATTACTTTTTCCTAACCGGTTTCTTAAGGACCCAAATGTTCGAAGCCCGTCGGGGTAGGCTCTTTGACGGGAAGTCTGGAAGCCAAAAGACGGCGATCACATATGTTAGACGCACTTCTCGCCGAATCATTTCGACTGGACTAGGCTGCGACCCGGAAGTTGTCCGACTGTGCTTGACGCTTTGTAAAACACTAGCAAAACCAGTGATACACATTCTTGTGCTTGTTGAAACCACTGGTGTGGAGCGCGAATAGGAAATGGACGCACCGTTTGCTATTCGTTGAAATTATATAAATAGGCGACTCCCTAGATTTCGTTATTGGTTGCCCTGTTGTGTTACAAAAGAGTAGCTCGCAACTACGAGGTTAAGTAACGTCATTGTGGCAATACACAAGGACCTATTTTTTCTTACATTCGTGCCTTTTCTTTTGTTATTTGTATTTAGTTTATGCAGAGCAGCGAGTAAAACCAGTAGGTCTAAACTGCAATGATCGTTCCAGCTGCAAATAAAGCGACCTAACCGAGGCCCCGTGGTACTCCTGCCGTTATATGTGTTCAAATTGAAAAAAAGTTGTTGAAGATGCGACAGTTTCATCACCTACACGGCAGCATTACGAAGAAATGCTTCATGCTTCCCAAGGTGAGATAAAAGAGCTCAAGATGAAAATTCTGTAGCAGAAAAATTGCACACTGACCAAATAAAGCGAGGCTCGATCCTCAAGCGATAATAAAGGAGATCAGGATCAAAAGCTCATGTCTGAGTTTGGCAGGGGGGTGTTCACTGCAGTCTTCCCCCATACATACAGCAACCCCTCCACAGGGCACGAAAAGACCAGAAATTTGAGGCACGTATCCATCCGAGCTGCGGGCGTTTGCGTTCACGCTGCACTTTATTCTCCATCAGCTTATGAGTATGTACGTTCGAAGCTTATTGGAGCACTGTCAGCAGAGCGCACTATACGAGAACTGTATACCGAATTCCATCAAAGGAAATGCTGGCTACACAGATGAGTCGCGTACTATCTCGAAAAAGCTAGCTCAATGCCGCACAAAGACACTGTACTGTACTTTGATTGTTGATGACAAATGAGGAAACATGGTGAGATTGTGGGCGACTAAGTTGTTAGACATGTGGACTTAGGGACTGGAATGCATGATGACAGACTGCATGTGTATATGCTCGTTGACTTAAACTTTCAACTTAGGATGCCACTTGGGCGTTTTTAATTGATTCATTGACAGGATAAGAGAGAGCCGAGCCAACGAAATAGTATCGAAGAGCTATATATTTATTGAAATAGTGTCGACTGCACGCTGAGTGCCCATATTTGAAGCACGTCCATGCAAAGCCAAAACTATTGGTTTTGGAGGACTTGAGCTTGTCTTGAGAAAAGAAATGGCTTTCAAACATTGATGAGCATATCCTTCTCGATGAGCATATCCTTGAGTGTGGTGCTTTGGACACCCACATTTATATAGAAAGTGGCCGAACTCCACATATGCAAAGACCCCGTCACATGCCGAATGAAATAAACAGGAAAATGAGTGCCGAGAAGTGAGGTGTGCTTTTACGAGGATGATTATTTTTAAAAACCAGTCATACAGACCATTCTTCGATGTTCATGCTTGCAAGGAAAACGCCAAAAGAAACAGAATAAAACTGGCTGCATTCTTATCTCCCATTTGGCTTCTCATTTTTGACAACTTCTCCCTTAATGTTCGCCATAACCTTGAAAAACCACGGTGGAGAGACGCAGTCAGCGCGGCGGGCGCGCTTCGGCTCCCGTTTCTTGCCTATGGCAATATGGGCCGCAGTGAAGCCGCGCGTGCGGCGCGGCTTCACTGCGGCCCATTGGTAGGGTGGCTAGAAGGGGAGGTGTGATGACCGGGCGGCAAAAGTTGGCCGCCATTCGCGTGAATGCCGTGGGGCGGCGCTGTCGTCGGGGGCGCCGTCAGCGAACGTGGCCGTTCCCCATTCTCGGCAAGGCATCTTCGTGTATATTTCACACCGGACCTTTCCTGGAGCTGTCAAATCAATCACGTCACAATTAAAGACGGCCGTGTGCTAGGTTTCCTGTGCAGAAATGCAAAAAAAGTTACCATTTGAGGTCAAGACTCAACTGTACATGTCTCACGTTCGATCTATCTTAGATTTTGCTTGTGCTGTGTGGGATCCGTGGAAGGCAAGTGACGTGTCCAATTTAGAAAGAATTCAGAACATGGCTGTTCGGTTTGTCTGCTCTGACTATACCAGGAATTTCAGTGTATCAAAAGCAAAAGAAAGGCTTGGTTGGGAACTTCTATACAAACGAAGGGAATATCTGAGGTTGAAACTTTTTCACAACGTATTTCATAACCGAACAGGTCTGGACCCTTCGCATACTTTCACAAACGGGATTACGTTTCGCAGCGATTACATCATGCCAATAAGATCAAGGAAATAAGCTGTCGGACTGACGCATTTAGAATGTCATTTTTTCCCAGGACGATAAGCCAGTGGAATAGGTTGTCTCCTGAAGTAGCAGAAATTACTTCACATGAAGTAAGTTCACTGCTGGGTCTCCAGTAGTGTAGTCGCGCGGTTCTGTAAGGACAAAACTGTACTATGAACCCGATTAATATTGTGTATATCCCATGTATCACTACGTAAGTTGACAGTGAATTGCATTTATTGTGATGTTGAAATGTTGGAATCTGTATTCTGTATCGAAATATTGTATTCTTCCCCCCCACTGTAATATGCCCTTAGGCGCTGTGGGTGCTATGATAAATAAATGAATAAATAAATAAAGCATAAAAAAAATTCGGGGGTGTCAGAACCCCCTCAACCCCCCACTCCCCCTTAGTTACGGCCCTGGGGGCTTAGTTATGCTCCACTGCGCTCTAATCATTTTATTCGTGCGCCTCATTACGTGCGAAAGCAGATAACTTGATTTACGCCAACCAAATCAGGATTAAACCATGGCATACATGGTAATACAGCGTTCGGTAGTCTTTTCAGGCTCAATTGGCTTTTCAGGCTTTTCAGCCCAAATAAATAAATGCAACATGTTACTAGGTAAAGAAACATTATTGTGTAGAACAGAATGCACTTGATGGTTTCCGCGGCTTGCCTCACATCACACAATGCTTTCTTCTTTTGACTTTTTTGTCATTCATCTCTTTGAGTTCTTGTCATTCATTCCGCTGTTTGCGCAAATGCTTTGCGCAAGCAGCGGAATTCTCTAGGAGCGGTTTGTCAGCCCTCGGAATGGCGCATGTCCACTTCAAGAACAGTTCTTGGCAAGTCGGTGCACGGAAAGGGCACTTTTTCCGAACAAGACCTGTAGCCGGAATCACACCCTGGCACGAAGCACCAACGCTCAGTTTTTTTCTTTGAGGTAGACGGCATCTTTGCCAGCACACAACACTCATGAATCAACAGCACACGCCAACAGTTCGCAGCAAAATACACAACTACAAACCGCCGGCCAGGCGTTGACAGCCGGATTAGCCTCTCTCAGCGGAAACGCTGACGGCGCCCCAGACGGCAGCGCTATGTTGTGCCCTAGCGGCGATCACGCGAAAGAGGACCACCCTCTCCTATGGCTGGCCGCCGCGCTCAGCACACCTCCCCTTCTAGCCACCCTACCATTGGTGCACGAGACTAAAAAGCCACCTAAACATCGCCCAATGTTAGCGGTGTAAGCATGTTTCATGTTGGCTACCTTGTGCTGCCGAGCAAAGCTAGCGCCGTGGTGTACCCAGAAATTCCCTAGTCAAGTTGACGAGAGCAACGAGAGCCCGAGTTGAAACTTGAAGTTAGAGGTACGATGGCGTGTCTTCAGTTTCAGTTTCAGTTTCAGTTTATTCATTCAAAATACAGAATTCGTAAATAGTAGTATGCAGACGAGGGTCCCAAAGTCGAGCGACTGCAGTGGGACCCTCGGTTAACAATAACATTAAAAGGATTTAATATAGCAGCATGTAAAATACGTAACACAAGTTAAAATAAACAGTGAACTTACAAAAAAAAGAACCACAAATAAACAAAAAAAGCATCCTGAATGCGACACAAGAACATAGTAATAAGATATGCAAATAAACATAATCACACCATAAGAGAAAAACCTAACTTTGCAAAAACATTCCAATTGCATGCACGTTGACATATTCTTCTTTGAAGATATTGTGTATCTGTGTCATGCTTTGTTGTGTTACCTCGCGAGTGTTCGCTTAGAAGTGACTGAGATTGCTAAAACTACCAGCAGCCTCAATTACGACGTCATCGACTCTGCTGTCAGTTTGGATGATGCTCGAAAAACAGGGACAAAAAGGCACACATACAACCACACATACTGCGCTACGTGTGGGTGTATGTGTGCCTTTTCTGTCCCTGTCTTTCGCGCTGCTCCCTTAAGTTATGTTGAGCCAACTAGCCAACAAGTTCACTCTTCAAGGTATCAGTGGTGTTCCGATGTAAGCGCCTGGTGTAACTCAGTGCGCTTCAGAATGGGGGATTTGCCTTGTTAAGCTTCACCGCTTCACAGTTGCGTTATGCGAAGAAAACTAAACGTCACGCTGTGAAGCTGTAGCCCTTCGTGGCCGAGAAGGGTTCGCTGCCACAAAGTGGTTGATAAAACATTTACGGCTTCGAAGCAACTTAAAGGGGTCATGAAGCACCCCTTGGGCTTGTTGAAAAAACACATCCTGCGGAGAGCTGATACGGCTATGAACTGCTCTGCAAAATATTACAGTCGTGCGCGCCGCGTAAACGCCACAAGCGGAGCGCGAAGTTGCCGTTTCCTCAGGCGCCCTCTTTTCAAACCGAGGCAGGTTCTCACTCTCGTCGGTGGGCGGGGCGTCTGCACGTTGACGTCGTGGATCTGCCAGTTTACGTCGCAAGAGACATAGCATGCTTAATGGCCGATAGCCGGATGAGAAGCGCTTCTTGCCACGGGGTGCCGCCACTTGCCCGCGCCGCACTCCTCAGTCTGCTAACTTTACACGGTAGCCGCATTCGCGCATATCGAATCACAGCGGGAGAGCGATCGCGTTTCATGACGCGCGCTGACGTAACTTCTTACCCCCGTGCCATCCCTCCCTGTCTAGCTTCCAGTGCGCTCGTCGGCACGAGAAAAGAGAGAAAGCGCTGAGAGCGTGCGCCAAACCCCCATAACTCCGCTCATTCTTGACGGATCCGAGAAATTTTTGCGGCAATCGATTCGGGAGCCAGTAAACTCCGATACTGAGGTCATTAGATCATTACTTGGAAAAGTGGTTCATGAACCCTTTAAAGGAATCAGTCATCTCATGAGACTGCCCGAGACGTGTGAATATTAAAGCTTACAGGCGTATTTTCCATTTGGAATAATGGATATATCGAATTATTTCGCGATCCCCTTCGAATCCGACGTGTCCGACGGTCGTCAAGTGAGGTGAAACTTGAGGCACTCGAGAGCGTGCGTTGCGTTAAAATGTCTGTGTATGCCTTGCTTTATGTTACCGCGCGAGTGTTCGCTTGAATTTATACAGATTGTTAATACTATCAGCAGCGCTAAGAAATCCATCATCTGCGCATTTATTATTTGACCTGAAATGTAGCAGCTGGCGTTTGAAGTAGACATCCGTAGCGGCGCCTAATCGCAATTGTGCAGCAAGTTAACTATGCGATCGCGCTTCAGACCGTGCACCTGATTCAGGTATCTTGTAATAATCTCTGTTCGCAAAATTAAGTTTCTCCATGACACTATTCCAAGCTATTCCAAAAAAGTGGCTTGGTCTGTTCTCTAATGTAGAGGTTTGCTGCTAATTCGTTTGCGTGGCAGGTAGAAGAATTGAAGAAACCTTTGCTATGCACTTGCGCATTTATTGGCGCCTTTTTTGTAATTAAAGAAGACAAAGCATCAGCTAGTAACGTATGTGGCAGTTACGATTTCCCTGCTGGTGGGCTTCGCAGCACAACGAATCGTCGATGCACAGGACATGCTTTGTGGCATAACAAAGCTGCAATGCCATAAAGCTGACTATAGTGAATCTGTCATCTTGTAGCACGTATATATAATGTAAATATATAGTGCATTGAATCCAAGGGGCAGTGCAAGCATGGCGTAAACAAGCAGGGTACGAGTCAAAATATGGGCGGCTTGCACACACAGATTTCTTTGCGCTCCACAATGAAGGAATTGCTTTGTAAGTTTTACCGCTACACAGGGGTGTAATGCGACGAAAACTAAATGCCACGCTGTGAAGCTTGCTCCCTGTGGCTGCAATTAGTTGCCGGAAAGAGTATCGCCAGGTTGCTTCAGTGGCGCAAAGTGTTGTCTGGTCCGATAAGTACACGTTTCACACGAGCAGGTTGATGAAAAATAAGTAATGGGAAAACTTTAACGGCTTCACAGCAGCTTTAGAACGAACAATTGTCTCGAGGGACAGTCTGAGATGCATGAATATTTATTGATATAACTGAGTATGTGCAGCACAATGAAACGAAGACAGAAGACACATAAACGACATAGACTGGCTATGTCGTTTATGTGTCTCCTCTTGTCTTCCTTTCATTGAGCTGCACATACTCAGTATATATCAAGACATGTACCAACTATATTAGATGTAAGCATCTTATGGCGGAGTTCAATCCGGTGGTGGTGGTGGTGTGCGGCGTGGCCACCCTTACTGCGCATGCGCAAACCCTCTCCACTTCCCCTCTCCCTTCCCCCTCTCCCCTTCCCCTCTCCACATCACCTCTCCCCTTCCCTCTCCCCCTTCCCTCTCACCTCCCCCTCTCCCCCCTTTCCACCTCTCCCCTCTCCTCTCCAATCACATCTCCCTTCCCTTTCCCCTTCCCTTCCCCCTTTCCCTTCCCTTTCCTTCCCCCTCTCCACTTCTCCTCTCCCCTCTCCCCCTCACCACTCCACCTCTACAACGCGGGCTCTACCAACGCCACCTAGTTTGTCTAGGTGACGTTGGCTCTACATGCCGAAACACTGCTTCGCATCGCCTCATGGTCCCCTTTAGCGGGAGATGGTGTGATTTTTTTTACTGTAGTCAGCAACAAGGGTAGTAACAGCTACTAATAGCGGTTGCAACGGCAAGGACAGTAACGGTTACTACCCTTCCCGTTACTAGGCACTTTTAGCTGAGCATTTACAATCCGCTCCGGTCAGAACGGCGAAAGCACGCGAACGAGTAGAAGGAACTGTAGTGAGCGTGACTTAATTAACACACAAACATGTTGCAAGAACTGTAGTGCGCGTGCGCAGAACGATTGTGCGACCGGCGGAATGTAGAATGCATCTCTCGCTCCGCTCGTGCAGCCAACTGACCGGAGCGTGAAGGTGCGTCCACTTGGTTTCGCCGTCGTTTTGCAGTCAAGCTCACCGCGTCTCGGCAAGACGCGCTCGTCAAAAACACGAGATATATGCAGTTCCCTGCACTCTCTCGGGACCCTACATCTGCGAGGGGCTGAGCGTAAGCGACGCTCAGCTAGAAGAGCCTATTAACTGCGGTTACTAACAGGGTTGTAACACATCTGACAAGTATAGTTAGTAAACCGAAATTGATCAATACGACAACCTTCTTTTTTTAAAAGCGTACGACGCGCAGGGTGTTTTTATCAATTTGGATTTTATACGGAACATGAAGGCGATGGCAAAAATGCGCCTGGTGTGCCAAATATAATTGCTATTGCAACAACAGTAATAATAAATAATAAAAATAAAACTTGAGGCACGCTTGAGCTTCGCCTTCAAGAGTAGAATATTCCATGCGATAGCGTAATCGGGCCCCGTGCGCATCGCCTTTTCAATCCGCCTTTTTCATTTTCCTGTGCTGCCTTCTGCCGTTTTGGTAGGGTGTTGGTAGGGGCCGGGAGATCCGGTATTGCCAGAAGCAAAGCCTCCGATATCGGAAGACGTTTCGAGACTTTCCCGGCAGGGCAGGGGAGCACGCATGAGCCGAGGTGGCGTGAAAAAAAAGGCGGATTGCTGGCCTGGCTTCGGTTCTCGGTGCATGCCTCAACCGTGCCGTAAGGAAACGAATGACTGTGCGCGTAACATTGGCCGTTTCAAAGTATCCTAGAAGGCCATAGAGTTTCATACAATAACCTGAGAGGAAACTGGCGCTGCGATCGTTCAACCACCATGGGAATGATGGGAAGTACAGGCTTCGGCTTGGGTAGCGTTAGCTAGCGAACTGTCTACGGATCTTTTTCTACAGTGTCAGTTTCGTTCTTCGCGAGGCGTGGGTAGTGGGGTGCGTTTCAAAGCACTAAAGCAGCGCCTTTGTTGTTCAAAGAGGCTGAAGACTGCTAGATCTCTTGATTTGCTGTTTCGTTACAGCTTTACAGGCTGTATATGACAGTTTTAGAAAAGCGTCGTGCACTCACCGCTGGGCATAGATGTAGCGTCCCATGTCAGTGCAGGAAATTGCATAGAGTTCACGTCTTTTGATGGGCGCGTCTTGCCAAAACTCGTTCAAATCGGCTCCAAAACAACAGCGAAGCTAAGGACGCACCGTCACGCTCCTCTGACTTTACTTCACAACAAAACGAGAGATGCGTTGGAGGCAGACCACTTGGACAGACGCACCTGGCATCGCAGCAGACGATACGTTAAGTGTTTCTCACTCAATACAGTACTGTTATTTTCCATAAATAGATAATACGTACTTTCGAGGGAAAAACAAACGTGTTTGTTTTCAAGTGTTGTAAAAAATAATTCATTATTTGGTGATGCCAAATCTGGAACACAATTGCAGGACAATGCATACCCTGGTGGTTGAATTTGTCCAATTTTCACTTCCATCTCACGGTCACGCGAATTTTTTGTAATAAGTTTTACGTACGAAAGAATGAAGCAGGTTTTAATTGGAAATAATGCTATATCACTTTGTTTTACACTAGGCAAACAAGCGTTGCGAATCTCAAGAACGAAAGCCATCCGAAGCTGATCCGAAGCCTGTACTTCCCATCATTCCCATGGTGGTTGAAGCGCCGCTCAAGGAGTCCGCGTAGACACTAGCGCCAGATTCCCCTCTAGGTGTTATAGTAAGAAACTGTATGTAGAAGGCCTACTGCAAGTACAATTGTTAAGTGCTCACTACGCCATAATTCTTCCTTTTGCAAATCAGCGAAGGGCCCACTACGGGTCCGTAAGGAAGACGCGAACTTACGCAGCTGTTAACTTGGTTGATGCTTCTGCTGATGATGATGATCAAAGATGTCTGAACGCTTTGTAATGGGTGGGCCTTTAAAAACACCCACTCGTTGCGCAGTTCACACGTTTTGGCGCCTGCCGCGCGATTCTTCGCTTCTGCCACGCAATATTAAATGCGTTAAGGAGACTCCTTCCGCTACATGACATTAATATAGTCTTTTTTTCCCCGAAGCAGTTTCAAGAAATATCGATCGTGGCTCTGTGGTAGAATACCTGCTTTCCACACAGACAGTCTGGTTTCGATTCTCAGTTTCAATTTTTGTATTATTTGCTTTATTTGCATCCTTGTCGATTTTTAAGTCACGGACAAGATGACAGTTTTTCGATCACAACCGCCGACACCAACGCCGAAACCGACACCGGAATTTCTGCCTGCGAAACGAGCTCATTAACGCTATCGCGCTAATAAAGTATAATGCTTGTGAATATTCCATGCAACGTTAACTTATATCTGTCTATGAAGCACGAGGAATAGAGCGTTATATTCAACGGCTTCCTTTATTTCGCTGAGTTCCTTGAATGTCGCCATTTGGTGGTGTGTACCGGCAGGCAGGACCGTAACTAAGGGGGATTGGCGGGGGGGGGGGGGGTTCTGACACCTCCCGAAATTTTTTCATGCTTTAACTTTTCGGGTGACACTAAAATACTTGCACGCCCTCACAGCGACCACCAGTTGCCAAAGTTAGCCGCTCTACACACAAACACCCCCCGAAAAAAGTTCCTGGGTACGGCCCTGCCGGCAGATAAGCGTCCACTCTCGCCCAGTCCTTCAAACTGCGTATGTGCAGCTGTGGCACAAGAGGTGCACAATATACGAAGCAAATTTGTATGTGTATTTCTGAATCAATAATTATTATGCCTAAGGTCAGACTTTCGAAAAAAAAATCCTTAGTAGCAATGTGTATTACATCCCCCGGTATGAGCCGCTCATCACCATCCTTGATCATACATGCACAGCATTCGTCACATCGCCGTATACACATATGTCGCACTTTGCTCCTTATTTCGTGTTTGCACGAGTACAGTGCTGGGTGGAAGCATCCCCAGTGCATGCGGTTAATGTTGCCACTTTTGCGTTGGGGAAAAGTGAACATTTTACGAAATTTCACGCTCTATGTTGGACAAAAGTAAAGCCAATTGCACGATTAGTTTTATAGGATTTCATACAAGTCCCTTGACATGGATTTTCCTATCTGAACTGAGTCTGCATAAGTTTTCCTTAGGCGCCACATGCCGTAAAGTCTTCCGACACGCTCGCCGGCACCCGCCTTTTTGTTCGGTCTCCCTACCTATTCTTTCACGCAAAGGATGCGGCCAAAAAGAAGGAAGAACACGAGAAACGCACTTTCCAAGAATGTAGCGTGCAAGCAGGAGCAGCTATCGAGGCAAGATCGGTGGTGCACATCGGACTCCTTCCATCAATGCTCCGCGTGTTCTCTGCATCTCGCACCGCATGCCAACTGCATGGGAGCCGAGATGGCCAGCGAACTGTGGCTGAGTGAGAGCGCTTTTTGTGCAGAACACCTCGAACCGACTCTGCGGCAGACCGCCCGTCTCTGCGTCTTGCGGAGGGGCGAGGCGCTTTGTATTAGAACATTTTAGGGTGTCCGGTATTCCGCTATACACAAATCATTTGGCGTATAGCGGAATACCGGGTGCGAACTGCGCATGCGCACGCCTTACCGGAAACACCTGATACGCCTAAAAACGCCCGAAAAAACATGACCTCACCGCCGAATGCGGTTGCAGTTCCGTCGTGCGCTCTGTAGCTCGTTAGCTACTAACTGATGCTTGTATTTGCTTTAGATTCATGTTCCGAAGCTTCGACATCAATGTATTCGTGTCGATTCGGCACTTTTTCCAAGAGCCATAAAATAATCGATGCTGTTGGCTTAGCAAGTGGCGCGTCTTTTTCTCTGGCAATAACTTTGACTACATTATCTCTAATTGTAATGACACCTTAATTCAGCTACAGCAGTGGTCATTGTTCAACTCAGTGAAGGTAAACGAAAATAAAACAAAGGCGGTTATCTTTCGAGCCAAGAATAAGCCAATCCCTCCTCATCATTTTCCATTCCCTTCCAGTTGGTATCGCTGACCCCTTGAAATGCCTTGGTGTTGCATTTAGTGTACACATGTCTTATGAATCTCACGAGAAGTTAGTACTAAAAAAACTAGCTCGAATAACTGGAATAGTCGGTAGGCTCAGATACATTCTCTCTCCAGAACTTTAAATATTAGTTTGCAATTCTCTTTTCTATTCACATGCTAACTATCGCCAACTTGTCTGCCATGGGATACGACCACTTTCTTTAATCTACAAAAAGTATACGTTATGCAGAAACGATATCTACGTAATGTTTACAATGCTGGGTGCGACGCAACGACCACAGGCTTCTTGCATAAAATTCGTGTTATAAGAGCTCACAAACTATAGTATTATCGGTTGAGTTCTAGATTTTAAATATGAAGCAAGATATAATAAACATACATGAGATGCTCTAGCACATTTAGAAACAAATGAATACTACTATAAATGTAGACATAGACAGTACTGTAAAGTTGTATCAACCAGTTTGGCATGGAGTGTTTGTTTACCATCATTGTTAAAGGGATCGAGAACTGCCCAGAACATGAAATGAGATGACTGCACTGATGGATTGTCCGTCGCATTGACTCAAACCAACCCTGTTTATCTCGTGAGAGGTGGATTTGTATTTTTATTTCTTCATTGAAAGTCGTGAAAAATGACCTTTGGCGCCTCTGGCGGCAAAATCATAAATGGTCCGATGAAGCCGGTCACGTGACCATTGATGGTGTATGCGTTCGATGACTTTTCTGTTAGTACTGAAATATTATTTATTTCTTTATATTAAAATACATTACTCCATAAAAATGTACATATAGGCCTGCGTTAGTTCTATGCAACAAAGTGGCGCTGCCTTCGCTTGGCGTAATGATCCCATGCCGGGACAAACCATCCATGACACAGGCGCAGGCAACCTTGGGCGCAGGCGCACACAATGCTGTACAAATACCGAGAAAGTGTATAAAGCCACATCATCTCATTGTAGCAGCTTGCTATTTTCAAAAATGGTTGGAAAGCTCAAAATAAAGGTGGTTAAGCATAGCTACAGTAACTCCTGCGAAAGCAGAACAACGACAGCTTTCACAAGGACTAGCGGCATCGCTATGAATTCTCAGCGTTGTTGGAGCAAGCCTTCATGCGTGTTCGGATCCTTTCAGATCGAAAAATACTGCTTATAAAATAACTACGTGCTTTTAGGATAGACCACTGCAGCTACAAACGCTACGAAGGGTAAGCTTCCTGTCGCGCCGTAAAAATCTGGGTCGAGAAAAATCAGTTGACGGTCCCTTTAAACCGTCTCCAGCTAATTAATTTCGATTTGTTTGGTTGTTCCCCAGCTAAACTTCGATCTATGTTTGTAGAAAAAACTAATTTCATTTATCCTGTCGTGTTTTTCTCTGTTTCTTTTTTTTTTAGGCTACGGTGCATTACTTTCATTCTGCCCTAATCATATGTTTTCGTTTGTTTATTCACTGTTTTTCATTGCTGTTGCCCACACACCATTCATTATGTTGGTCTGCGGACTAGTGAAGCCGTCTATCGGCAACTTTTTTTCCGTTGTCCTCAATCTGTAAAATTGTTCTCGGTGGAAATACATATTCCGTTTGGTTTGATTTGGAATCTCAGGGGACATATCTGGCGTTTTTTTTTTTCAAAAAGAGCCAAATGCAGAAACCGAAACTGGGCTAAATTTCACGGGAGCGTAAAGCGCGCCTAAATATCTTTACCTTCTAAAACAGTTGGAATCAAAATGGGACCATTCATGATTTTAATTTGAACTCAAAAAGGTAGTTTTTGATAAAAAAAAATGAGCCAAATGCTGCATCTGTTTCAATCAAACTGAGCCACATTCATTAAACCAGCGCTGCGTCAACAATCGTGACCAAAACAACCAACGTGGTCTGATCTAATCTGCTTCATTTGTACCCTTGTTGCTTTGCTATCGTACTTACGTTCCAGAATTAGTTTTTCTAGGACGATTTGGCACTTACTGATGGACATAATGTTGTAAGGCAAAACTCGAATATAAAGAGTAAGAGGCCGGCTTTCCTATTTCTTTTTGCCTCCTAGCGTTTCTTTTCGAGTTTAGCGCTGCAGTATCATGTCCTTCTTTCGGTCGAAGATGTTATATTTGAAATAAGAGATATATGAAATGAAGACATTGGGCACTGATCTACTCCTTGAAGAATGAGAAATTATCCGAAACGGCATGGCATCAAACGAGCTCAGAAGAAGAAGAAGAGCTGGAGCACTTTTCAAGGCCTTCAGTTATTACCTGCATAAATCTGGCTTTTCCTTAACAAATCTCTGTGCAGTTTGCAATGAACCAGAAACAATAGATCACTTTTTTCTATCATGCCGCCGTTTCGCCTCACTCCGTAGAATGTTTCTGGAAATGCCGACTGGTGGGCTGGGCTTGCAATTTACTACTTCTGGCCTGTTGTCGTTTGGAGCGAATCAGTTTGGGGCAAGCCGCAGTGCTATTATAACTGCGCTACACAAGTTCATTCAAGCAACAGGAAGAGTACGCTGCTAGTGATACCGACCACGGAAACCAACTTTTTTCCCCTTTACTATTATTATATATATATTTTTTCAATCGTTATCCTGTGGCTTTGTTAACTTCTTAACTCTTTCCTTTTTTATTTACATCGTGTTTCGTGCTTTTTTTTTGAAGTTTTATAGGGTTTACCTTTCCCTTATAATTGTCAGTGTGGCCAATTCCCCTCGTGGGTATGAGTCAGTCTCCTTAGGGCAAACAAACAAACAAACAAACAAACAAACAAACAAACAAACAAACAAACAAACAAACAAACAAACAAACAAACAAACAAACAAACAAACAAACAAGATGCCAAGAACAAGAAAACGCTGCCGACAATCCAGAATAGTGCGCCTTTGCCAGGAAGGACCACTCGCTCTTCAAGTCTAGGCGTCGCCATTACGCGCATGCGACGGAGGCCGGCACCGACAGAAGCGCAAGGATGATGTTAATTTTATCGCACAATATTGCTATACCGTACATTCGAATCGTTTTAGACGTCTTTTACGAGCTAATTCAAGCCCAAATGAAATGTTCCAATCTATAAGAGCTAAATAAAAAGTTTAGTCCTGAATACCGACAATAGTGGGCTATATAGATTATATATAGATATAGAATAGTGGGCTATATAGACATATTTGACTTATTTAGGGGACAGGAACACACTGGCAAAAAATTGTTGGAGCAGGCCCAACCATATTGGCAGTAGCAAAAAAGTGCGTTTTTCTCAGTTTCAGTTAAAGTGCATTTGGCTCTTTTAGAAAAAAAAACGCCACACATATTACACTGTTTTTCTTTTACCCTCCATAGCTGGCGCAACTTGATGTCGGTGCTTTGTTTATTACTTGTTTCAATAGATAACGCAAAGCGAATAAAGTGAGCCAAACAAACATCCTTGCCGCTATCTCAAACGTTGCAGTTCGCGACAGTGATGGTAAGCTTATTATTTTTTACATCGTGCATACGCAATCCAGCGACTAACAGCTACGCGGGCGTTCCTGGCGTACTTTGCTCGTTTGCTAGCGTTCCTGCGCTATTTGTCGTATGCTATCAGGTATTCCGCTACGCCATTTCGTATAGCGGAATACCGGACAGGCTAAAACGTTCCAGTGAAGTGACATCGAAACGCGTTACTTACCAACATCAGACATGGGTTGAGAGTCGACAAGCACAAGCTTCGGCCATCAGCACAGCCAATATATATATATATATTATATATATATATATATATATATATATATTCAATACATTGGTTTCAGAGAAATGGACAACAAGCAACTTGCATGTGTACACATAAAATTTACACACAGACAAAGTAAGAAGTTTACTTAAGACATTTAAAAAATTAGAGGTCCAGCACCTCCGCCATTTGTGAGCAGCGCTTAGGACTCTTAAGACTCTTTTTTATTGCCCCTAGTATGAGCCCCACAACCCAAACACAGTTGGTGATGATGAGTATGTACATATGAGAACATGAAGGGCATAAACAATGCTCACAGTAGCTTTCTCAGAAATACACAACGAAACGAAATCGATCAAAAACTTCAAAACTGAGAAACACAAAATGCATGCGGATGCACCAAGATTACACTGTACATTAATGTAATCCAAATACAAATTTATGAACAATTTAAGCATTAGCCGAGGCACGAAACTCCACTAAGTAGTTTTGATAATGTACACCGGTGGTTATTAGTAAGTTCTTTATTTGTTTTAAAAGCTGCTCTACTAGCTTATAAGTTCAGTGATCGCAAGGTATTTGAAACAAAGGTACTTACGCAACACTTGCCCATACTTGGTCGTGCTCAGGCCTCGTTTTTTTTTTTTTTGTTCTCGCAAACGGTAGTGTAGTCTTTCTGTGCAACTTTCTTCACATAGCTTATTGTTTTGAATTAACTGAAGCAATTTAAAATGATATATTTGATCCATCCTGAATATTGAATGTTTTATGAATTGTAGAGCAGTGCGCAAGTCTTGTAGGTTTCCCCTGTATTTTTCAAGACGGCGCAATAATTTTTTTTAGTTATTAGATTATGGTAATCCCCTTGCGATGGTCGTTCCCCATACTAACATCCCATCAGTTACTTTAGAATGGAAGAGTGCGTACATACTTTTTACCCTAACGGGATTAAGTGCATTGTTCTGAAAAAAAAAAACGAACTATTCACGCTAATGTTGTAATTAGATGATTTACGTGTTCAGTTTAATTCCTCCTGAAACCACGCACCAAGAAATTTTTATTCCCCAAGGCGTGCGATGCAATTTCGTTCACAATTTACAGTTATGTTACTGATAGGTTTGTTTGTAGGTCAGAATATCATGTAAGTTGTTTTTTTTTATTAAAGCGCAGTTCATTTTGCCTTAACCAATTTGAAAGATGGCTTAGATAATTATTTACACTGACCTCAAGTGATATTAAATTGTCTGATGAAAACATTCGCATTGTCAGCGTACATAATAAGTTCAGGAGAATGAGGTATATCGACAATATCATTTATATAGGCAATGAACAATATATATTCAGCATCTTCAACGTAGGGAGCAAAGAACGACACAGTTGATGGTCGGGCCACGACTCCTTTTTCGTTGACCAGCTTTTCCCACAAAATTCGGATAAAGCGCAAGAATAGTCGTGATCGCAAATCCCGAATGACCGTGTACATGCATAATTGAACAGGGCACCGGGGCTTCCCTAATTACAGCACCCGTACGGTTCCCTCTCAACAGTAAATCTTTGCTGCGCCCAAGACCAACTCGAAGGTGAGAACACGAGCAAGCCAGAAAATGTTTTGCTTCTTGAGGGTGCATATTCAACCACTGCAGAAGCTTTAGGGCTTTTTACAGAAATGCACACCTTCACTATCTAGGGGTGTTCTATGGAGATGGGCTCAAGTAAAGAAGCCGGCTTGTCTTGCGTGAGATGATTCGGGTTCGCGTGTGTGCCTCACGCTGGAACAGGATTAAAAGAGATGTAGACAGTCACGCAAATGACGCTCATGCGCCATTGGCCTTGTCCTTCCCACAGCATGTACCGTACTTTCTAGGCTACAGTACGGTACAGTACAAGTGCGGCTTCTGTAAGTGCCCCCCCCCCCCCTTTCGTTTTCTGCGAACTTCGAAGAAAGCTTTCGTATACAGGGTGTTTCAAAAAATGTGTCTAACCTTCTAAAAAAATCAGGAAAATGCGATATTTGATTGCTGCCTTCAGAATTGGTTTTTCTGTAGTGGCAATGATTTTAAGATGGTTAAAGAAATTGTTTGGGACTGTAATTAAAAAGGTAAATAATTACCTTTTTAATTAGTGGAGTTAGGTGGTTGTGTCAAATGGGAGAATTGAAGTTCTTCATGCCAGAAACCCAACCCAACTTTGAGATTTCGAAAAAGTGGCATCTAGTAGTAATTACGAAGTAACGAAATTCAACCAAATTCAATGGCGAAACCTAAACAGAAACATGGAAGAACGCAACTGCCATATTCTTCTGAGACGTCCAAAATGAGTGAATGACTTTTTCTGTAGCGCTAGGCATCTTAAGATGGTCAGAGACATGACTTGAGACAGCAATTAGGAAGTTAAATTTATTAACTTTTTAATTAGCGGAGTTAAGTGACTGTGTCAAATTGGGGAATTGAAGTTCTTCGTGCCAGAAACCCATCCTGACATTGAGATTTCGAAAAAGCGGCCTCTAGTAATAATTACGAAGTAATGAACTTCAACCGAATTCGATGGTTTTCGCTATTGAAAGCCGTTGCATTTCGTTGAAATTTCATTACGCCACAACAATTACTCGAGGACGCTTTTTCGAAATCTCAAAGCTCGGATGGGTTCCTCGCATCAAGAACTTCAATTCTCCCATTTGACACAATCACTTAACTCCACTAATTAAAAAGTTAATTAATGTAACTTTCTTAATTACTGTCCTAAATGATATCCTTAACTACCTTAAGATTCCTGCCGCTACAGAAAAGCAATTCTGAAAGCCCGAGAAAATATCGCATTTTGCTGATTTTTTGACAAGGTTGGACACATTTCTCGAAACACCCTTTATATTGTCGCATGGGATGTCAGACACGCCTATTTGTCGGCCGACTGCAGGGACCTGTTGCCTTGGGCTACCGAAGTTTGTAGCAAACGCCGCGCTGTACAGTTACTCAGGAACTCCTCCCTCAGAAATGAGCTTATCTGCTGCTCTTTAACGTGCACTGAGAACGTACAGTACATGGGTCTCTAGCATTTCGCCTTCACGATTGTTCAGCCAACGTTCATTGTTTCGCATAGTGGCAGTATCTTGTGTCTTAAAATACACGATACATCATTTCATGTAGCGGAAATACAGATAAAGATACTCGTCTTGCGAGTAGCATCGCGATACAGAAGATACCCGAATAGTATTTAGGATATAAGATACATGTATCTTCGATATCATAGCTTGTCGTTTCTTAATGAGGTTTTTCGCCTCTTGGGATAGCTTACCAGTGTCCTGTCTAACGACAGTACCCCGACTTCCACTGCACACTCCTTAATGATGCTAGTCAAATTATCATTTATTGCGTCAACGCTAAGGTCGGTTTCCTCGGTTAAAGCCGCATACCTATTCTGAAGTGAAACTCTGAAATCCTGTACTTTCCCTCGCAGAGCTAGTTCATTAATCGGCTTCTTGCGTATCAGTTTCTGCCGTTCCTACCTCACGTCCTAGTTGAATTCTAGATCTTACCATTCTATGGTCACTGCATCGAATCTTGTTAACTACTTCCACCATCCTGTATAATGCCCGGGTGGTCGCACATTATGAAGTCTATTTCATTTTTAGTTTCGCCATTAGGACTCCTCCACATCACTTACGAGTAGTCCGTTTTCTGCAGAAGGTATTCAAGATCCGTAAATTATTACGTTCTGCGAACTCTACTAGTAACTCCCCTCTGGCATTTCTAAGCCGATGCCATATTCCCCAACTGCATGATCTCCAGCCTGCTTCTTGCATACTTTGCATTAAAATCGCCCATCAGTACAGTATACTGTGTCTTTACCTTACTCATTGCTGATTCTACGTCTTCGTAGAAGCGTTCACCAGTTGATCATCATGGCTGGAGTAGGCGCGTAGGCCTGTATCACCTTCATCCTGTACCTCTTATTAAACTTAATCACGATACATAACACCCTCTCATTAATGCTATAGTATTCCTCTATATTGCCAGCTATATTGCCAGCTCATCAAGAAACGTCAAGCTATGAAAGCCTCAAATGAACAGACAAAATGAGCTGGCGGAGCTTTCGAAGTTGATCAATAGGCGTAAAGTAGCCGACATAAGAAAGTATAATATGGAGAGAATTGAGCCTGCTCTAAAGAACGGAAGAAGCCTCAAAGCTACGAAGACAAAACTGTGCATAGGTAAAAATCAGATGTATGCATTAAGGGACAAGAATGGCAAGGTCACAACCAATATGGATAGAATAGTTGAGGTAGTGGAAGAGTTCTACAGAGATCTGCACAGCAGCCGAGGACAGTCAGGATGATAACGTAAGAAGCAGTAATATCCCAGAGGAATCTGACATCCCACCCAGTATTAACAGAAGAAGTAAAGAAAGCCCTAAAGGGAATGCAAAGAGGCAAAGCCGCTGGTGAGGATCAGGTAACATCAGACCTGTTGAAAGACGGTGGAGAGATTATGTTAGATAAACTGGCCACCCCTGTATACGAAGTGTCTCTCGACAGGGGGAGGATACCAGAATCTTGGAAGAGTGCCAACGTCATCTGATCCATAAGAAAGGGGACGTCAAGGACCTGAAAATTACAGGCCCATCAGCTTACTGTCCGTTGTCTACAAGCTATTCACAAAAGTAATTGCTAACAGAATTAATACGACATTAGAGTTTAATCAACCAAGGGACCAGGCAGGATTTCGTACAGGCTTCTCAACAATAGACCATATTCATACTATCAATCAGGTGATAGAGAAATGCGCGGAATACAACCAACCCCTATACATAGCCTTCATAGATTACGAGAAGGCATTTGATTCGGTGGAGACATCAGCAGTCATGCAAGCACTGCGGAACCAGGGCATCGACGAAGCCTATATAAACATAATGGAAGAAATCTACAGCGCATCCACAGCCACTATAGTCCTTCATAAAGAAAGCGACAGAATCCCATAAAGAAGGGCGTACGACAGGGAGACCGATCTCTCCAATGCTATTCACCGCGTGTTTACAGGAGGTTTTCAGGGCCCTAGATTGGGAAGAATTAGGGATAAGAGTTAATGGAGAGTATCTCAGTAACCTGCGATTCGCTGATGACATTGCATTGATGAGTAACGCGGGAGATGAATTACAGCTCATGATTACTGAACTGGATACGGAAAGTAGAAGAGTAGGTCTGAAAATTAATATGCATAAAACTAAAGTAATGTGGAACAATCGTGGCAGAGAACAGCGCTTTGCGATAGGTGGCGAGACGCTGGAAATTGTAAAGGAGTACGTCTACTTAGGACAGGTAGTAACCGCGGAGCCGAACCATGAGAGTGAAATAACTAGAAGAATAAGGATGGGATGGGGCTCATTCGGCAAGCATTATCAAATCATGAATGGTAGTCTACCACTATCTCTCAAGAGGAAGGTATATAACAGCTGCATCTTACCGGTACTTACCTACGAAGCAGAAACCTGGAGACTTACAAAGAGGGTTCAACTTAAATTGAGGACGACGCAGCGAGCGATGGAAAGGAAAATGATAGGTGTAACCTTAAGAGACAGGAAGAGAGCAGAGTGGGTCAGGGAACAAACGGGGGTTAAGGATATCATAGTTGAAATTAAGAAGAAGAAATGGATATGGGCCGGCCACTTAGCACGTCGGCAGGATAACCGGTGGTCATTAAGGGTAACTGACTGGATTCCAAATGAGGGCAAACGCGTGAGGGGAAGACAGAAAATTAGGTGGGTAGATGAGATTAAGAAGTTTGTAGGTATAACGTGGCAACAGAAAGCACAGGACCGGGTTGATTGGCGGAACATGGGAGAGGCCTTTGCCCTGCAGTGGGCGTAGACAGGCTGATGATGATGATCTTCAATACTGCCAAGCACTGCGTAGCATGTAGTAAAGGCATGCCAAGGAAGCAGCGTTGAAATGTTGCCGAATGTATCACCATTTCTTGTGGCCAAATAAACTTATCGACCTCTAACTGCAATTGAGTCACTTTTCTTTACATTCAGTGGACCAAGCAATGATTGCGGGTTGCAACAGAGAGGCCGTGAAAGATTCAAGATAGATCGCTAACAAAAAGCTGCTGCCACCTCGCGCAAAGCAGCGGCAACTCGAGCGCTTTCGCGCAACGCATGGGTGAAATGGCGCCGTTTGGCTCCCTCTCCTCTCCTGGTTGGTACTAATGGTAATCTCGCTGGCCGATGACGATGCGGCAACACTATTTTTCCATTCGCTTGAGTGTGTTTTTGTAAAAGATAACATAAAGATATTGCAAAACGAAGCAGCGAAGGAAACTAGCATGCTTCAAGTCTCGAGCTGTGACACTTGATAGTTCGCGCTCATCTTCTGTTTGTTCGTTTAGCGGCGTCCCTTGAGCTCGAGTGACTTTTGTACGCTCCGTAACATGAGCACGGACACCACGGTGAAAGCACGAAACATCCCTCTTCCCCTCACCACCAGAAAACCGCGCGAGCAGACAGCGGAAGGGCAAGGTTCTCCCTGCGCAAATATAAGAAGAAGCGAGCGAGCTCGCCGACGACTTTAAATGCGCCCGTCCAGAGCCGTCGATGGGGAGAGTCTGGCGAATGGGCGGGGCAGTGACGTCGCGGCGCGGCGATGACGCTGTTCACGTCACCGCCACGCCTCCGCTCCGGCGGCGTCCGCCATATATAGTCTTTCCGCGCGACGGACGCACGGCTGAGGCTATGTGCGCGTTGTTCATTCGTGAAATCTAGCGCTCCTAAACAAATTGCGAAAGCGAAATTGTGCAAGAACATTGTTACACAAATTTAATGAAGAATATGGAGTGAATTAGGCGTGTCCATATCATCGTGAAACTGAGTTGTGCACGCCGATTCGAGTCCACGACGTTCTACGATACGCGCTGTGCTTTTAGGGCGCAGCTCTTAGGCGTCCGTTCCTGCGTTGTTCGGCATCGCCGTTGGCGTATCGGCGTAACCGATAGAGCGAACGAGCACGAAAGACAGCGAACGTGGATTCTGTCGATATCACGAGCGACTGGCCTCTAACATCGCTTTCTTCCTCCGTCATGCGTGCTCGCCCTTCGGTCGGAGCTCGTGCGCATGCAGGGCTGGTGGGTGCGCTGCTACTGTCTCGCTTGTCGTGACGGGGATGTCGATGACGCCTGCAATGCGCAGAGTGGCGTGCGTAGCACTCGAGCTCGGGCAGTTTCTGTGGCAATATGTAACGATTGTTCCAATGCGGATAGCCAGAAATTCAAACACAGTTCGCGTTGCCTCAACACAAAGCTGCGCTCAGAATTCGCATGAGGGAGTATCGTGATCATCGGTGACTTTTCGAGCTATGAAGACCTGTGGGGACTATCTTGAGTTTTTTAAGTGCGAAGCATTTCTTAGCGAACTTCTGCGACTTTGAGCGTATCTGTCTATCTACCTATCTAGCCGCCTACGAATTTGTGCTCTCCTGGCCGTTTCGTTCATGGGGTGTATACCAAAATTGGTATGGTATAATGTGACTGTATGACAAACGTAAACGACTGGCCATAACATGAAAATCGTGACATGCATGTCATGTACAGCATGATTTACATGCCACAGTCTTGGTACTCTTGCGGCCGTTTCGTTAATTTGATATATACAAAAATTGGTATGGCTTGACAAGAGTGTATGGCGAACATAAATAACAGGAGTTATTATGAAAATCATGGCACGCATGTCATGTAGAGCACGAATTACGTGCCACGCTCATGGTGCGCTAGCGGACGTTTCGCTAGCTTGATATACACCAAAATTGGTATTGCGCGACATGACTGTCTGACGAACATAAATAACGGGAGTTAGCACGAAAATCATGATACACGTGTCATGTATAAGATGACTTACGTGCCACGCTCATGGTGCGATGGCGACCGTTCCGCCAGATTGATATACACCAAAACTGGTATTGCGTGACGTGACTCTGTGACGAGCATATATAACAGGTGTGATTTTTGGAACATGTCACGTGACAAGTGTTACGTGAAAATCATTGCATACCACGCCGGAAAAGTCTGTGCACGTGTTCTGGCAGCAAAGCAGAAGATAAAGAAGAGGACGGATTGCGTGCCGGTTCATGATGATGACAATTTTTATTTGCCACTAACGGGGATTCTGCAAGCTTAAACAGCTCTGCTTTTAAAAGAAACAGAGATACCAGCGCACGTAATTGTATTAAAGCCACAAAAGCGCAAAAGTGGGCGTACACAAGCGGCTTGGGGATCTCGAGCCCTAAAATTCCCGCCTAGAGAATTTTAGTGCCGGGACTCCAAAGTGCCTTGCGTACGTAAGCCCCTTACGTTCCTTTGTATAGTCCATGGGTGCGGCTGAGAGTACAGGGGAGTCCCTTATGCATTCGCCTAAGACCACTCGAAGGCGAAAGCCGTCTTCCTTTTGTTCAGTTGATATATTGTTCTTCACGCCCCCCCCCCCCCCACCTCGAAAGCTTTGTGACCTAACATTGTTTTGCACTGCCTCCAAGATCGGAGGCACTGCAATCTTTCTACACCACATCTGATCATGTGCTGACGTCATCGCGAGAAATCACGTTATTCGACGTCATGATGACGTCACAATTTTTGGTCGTATGGTCACGTCAGTACGTGATGATCTTTGACATCCCTCGTGTTGACGCCGCCGACGCCACGGACGCCGGCGGTCAATTTTCGCGTTTGGTGAGGCATCTAAGGTTTTCGTCAGAGCAGGTGCAGGGCCCCCAGTAGGCGCGTGTTAAATGAAAAGAATACCTCGTTCAGCTAGTCTGATAGCGGACATCATGTTGGTTTTCTTTACAAAATCATTTTTCTGCTCAACTTTTTCGCGCTCTCTACTTCCTGATCACGAAATTTCATCGAGCGCATAAGGGCTCCTTGCTATAGTGGAAGGGCTTCCTGCACGAGCACAAACATCGTGCACTATACGTGCATGACTAAAAAGCGCAAGGCACATTCGCTTAGCACAGAGACGCAGATTAATTTACATGCGCGAATTAAACGTGAAACTGGCAGCAAGTACACAAGCGGCAACACAGCGGTAAATGACACTATAGGCTGACAGCCACAGAAACGCAGACCACATAACGTACAACACATGCCAGGTAACCGCCGCAGCTGACGCGCGGCGGCACTAACCTGCGATATTGAAATAAATCTTCCCCTCACAACATCACGGTAACATCCGAAGCTCGTGCTCAGAACGCGCGATAAATTACGTAAACGCAACACATCACGCTTGACACTCATAGCGTGATCGCTGCAAAATTTCAATCTGCCCAAGCGATCGAAACGCGAACCATAAAACTCCTTTTTTTCAGCGTGACAAAATGATTTTTAAAGTTTGTGCGCCTGAAAGGGCCCCATTGCACAACAAATAGTAAATTTGTGTTAATGGTGCGCTGTTTATAATACCAGCAATATTCAAGCTAAATACTCAAGTACGTATCTCGCATAGCACGGAGCAATTGGTCGGGGTCTATTTGCTGCGTCTGATGTTTCTGATCCAAAGGCGTCGTCGCTTCTTTTCCTTCGGAAGCCTAAAAAGGCGGAAACCCTGCGCGCTGCTGTTTGAACAGCCAACCGCGCAACAGCAGCCCATCACACGCAACAAATTCACGCTTGAATGCGAGGAGCAGTCGCCATGAATACGCGCGGCTTCGCACAAGTGCTTCGTAACCTACGCACGCTCCTCAGCGATCGTGTCGGCGTCTCTCCGTCGCGGCAGCGCTGGACTCCGCGCCGCGCTGTCGCCACTGCCGCCCGCCGCCGCCGGTGAGGAGAGAGAGTTTACGTCACGAGAAGAGGGCGGCGCTGGGGCGGAGCTCGGAGAGCGGCGAGATGAAACAATCGCCAAACTCTCCCGAAGGGTATATATGGCTCTGCGCCCGTCGTGCTGCTAGCGCCATCTCGCTGGTAATGAAGAAACGCTTATAAGCGCCGGCCGTCTCTGAGTCCGTCCAGCGGTAAAGGGCGTGTATATAACGCTCGCCGTTAGCTATGTCAAGGATCTGCGTTTCGTGGCGTAGCGGTTAGCGCCACTCGCTGCGGAGCAAGAGGTCCCTGGTTCGATTCCGCGCTTCGGAAGCATTTTTCTGAATTATTTTTCTTTGGGGCTTGTATATATATATATACATACTTATACATATACGGTGCATGACGGCGACGGCGACGGCAAAATTCATAATAATAATGTCTGGGGTTTAACGTCCCAAAACCACAACATGATTATGAGAGACGCCGTAGTGGAGGACTCCGGAAATTTCGACCACCTGGGGTTCTTTAACGTGCACCTAAATCTAAGTACACGGGCCTCAAACATTTTCGCCTCCATCGAAAATGCAGCCGCCGCAGCCGGGATTCGATCCCGCGACCTTCGGGTCAGCAGTCGAGCGCCGTAACCACTAGACCACCGCGGCGGGGGACGGCAAAATTCATCCGAGACTGTCGATATAATTGCTATCGCAGTAATAATATTTGAAATATGGCACAGATTTTTGCTTCGTGAGCGCTACAATAGGCGCCGTAATATCAACTTGTTATCTGTATGCTGTATCATACATTCCACGTGTCGCAAAAACAGACGCGTCGCGGGAGTGACAACAGTTCGCGCAAAAAGCTTTTTTCCACTTTATTTTTAAAAGCGCCATCCGAGTTCGAACTGGGGTTTGATAATAATAAATCGTTGGGGTTTAAAGTCCCAAAACCGCGATATGTTTATGAGAGACGCGGTAGTAGAGGGCTCCAGAAATTTCGACCACCTGGGGCTCTTTAACGTACACCTAAATCTAAGTACACGGGCCTCTAGCATTTTCGCCTCCATAGAAAATGCGGCCGGGATTCGATCCCGCGACCTGGCGGTCAGCAGTCGAGCACCTTCACCAACCACCGTCGCGGGTGAATCGGGGTTTGAAGACATTTGCCACGCACTCGCTCACTCGTATCGCTCACGACAGTACACCTGTCCGGGGATTCGGTATTGCATAAACGGTAATATCTCTACAGACGAGGTAAAACTCCAAAGCAGTATTTGGGCCATCGTGCGGAGGCTTCTTAAAGGGATACTGAAGCGGCTTTAAATTCTCGAATTTATTGGTAATTCGCAGTCTTTACCCCTTATAAAATGCCTACGTGGATTTTTCTTTCGCGATATTTGATTAAACAACTGCGCTACAAGCGGGCAAACTTTGGTCGTGGGGGGGGGGGGGGGTGATTCTTAAAAGGAAGAAGGAAATGAAAATTGGTTGTGGAGTGCACGATAACTGTCTCTCAAGTGAGGACACCTCAACCGATACACCCACGGGGGACTGGGGATTGAAGGGACAGTGAGAGTGAAAAGAGCATGGTAAAAGAAGAAAAAGAAAGGTATGAGTGGAAGAAAAAAAAATGAACACCCTCGGCGCACGCGAAACGGAAGCGAGGAGGACGGCAGAGAGGGAACCGTAGAGAAGTGACGTCATCGGGAATATCGCTGCTTGCGCCTTTATTTGCTGCCAAGGGAAGCGTGGGGATTTGCTTATCGCCGCACCGTCCTGTTCGTTCACTTCGAGATTCTCCGATACAAAGTTCACTGTTTCTACGGCCTTTGCTACGGCTTTTGCTACGGCCTATGCTCCGTGTTGAAGACGGCTCACCATACCGAGTTCTGCGCGGTATTTGACTGCAATAGCACCTACGCTCGTAATAAAGTCGCATTTCACAAATTTCCTCGAGATCAGAAGATGGCTGCAAAGTTGGTCACTGCTATTTAGAGCAAAATCTTCAAATCTACAAAAGCAATTGTGCTATGCTTCAAGTATTTCCAAGACGGCGATTACGCGCGAATCCCGTCTCGAATGAAGTTGCTATGCTTGACCATAAAGTCTGCGCGACTGAAGCGGTCCGTTATGTACTTTTGCACAAGAAGGATCTCGCCGCCACGGATAGCCGCCTTCACGAAATAAAGAAAAACTTAGGTAGCGTCGCTGATCAGCAGCAGTGCGGAGAGTTGCGACAGGGTCTGCTACTGCCGCAACAGTGCAGCTCTGTGCTGCCTCGATTCCACGAACGTTGTTCGTTACCGTCCAGGCGTCACGATAAACAGTTGCTGAAGTTGCGCTCGTCTTCGTTGCTCTCTGTCTCGTGTCTTACTTTGCGCTGTGATCACAATTTAAAAAAATGGAATACCAACTAGCTCGTACCCAGACCTTGCTGAAGTTAGGTCCATCATGCTAGGTTGTTCGCGATGCGCACTTGTCTTTATTTTGCCACTGTCCGTGATTTACTCGTGTCAATGGGCGACGGCGCTCTCACTAGTTTGCTCATGTAACGTTTAGAATTGAAGAAGCGCTGGGCGCGCTTCTTCATATGAGCGCTCCTTCAGAGCAGTATACGCGTTTAACGTTAAAATAAAACTTCAAAAAAAAAAGAAAGCTCCGTGGAATCTGCAAGGAACGCGTGAAGGTCATTGCAGCCTCGAGTGGTCTACGGTGCGTTAGCCCGCTGCGCCACCAAACTTGAACAATGGAACTGATTAATAATTAGGCTGGATGTATCTGTTAACTCGCTGCTTATCGCAGCGTCTGAATGCGATGCTAGGCACTTTCTTCCGCGAAACGCCCATTTTGAATCGCTAGCGAACGCGTTGCGGATTGTGTACAGTGACATGGGCACTTTCCATCGTGTTTCGCTCGGCCTAAGATCCAGTCGGCCACAATATTAGGCTGTCGATTGCACCGTCCTGTCGAACGAAATCAAGCTTCTAGAAACCGAGTGGTTCTACCGGCGTAGCATTGACATTTCGATAGTGGTCGAAAAAAATTGGGAGAACCTTATGCTTCGCCTTTAAGAGTTGAACGCGATAACGAAATCCGGCCCCTAGTGCGCACTTCAACCACTAAGTGCACACTTATTAACGTGTGTTCTTACACACACACGCACGCGCACACAGACACACGCGCGCGCGACGTGGTCAGGCCAGGAAAGCGGAGGTCAAACGCCAACAACGCCGTGAAGATGCCTTCCTGAGAGCCAAGGAAGCTGAAATGAAGCGTCGTCGTCGTGATGTCGATCACAGGCGTCAACGACGCCAAAATGACGCGGAACTTCGAGCTCGAGAAGCGGAGGCCAAGCGTCGGCGTCGCCAATACAGTCCTACGTAGCATACACTGGGACGACATATATACTGGTTATGCAATGTATGATAGTATTGCGAGCAACTACATAAATTGGGGCACGCTTAAGCGTCGCGTTTAAGATTTGAACGCGATAGCGACATCCTGCCCCTAGTGCGCACTTCGAACACTACGAGTGTTTAACAGAATGCGCGCACTAAGGTGTGTGCCTTATGTAATGGGTAGCATGCTTTAAACCAGGAGCAATTATGCACGAGAAACTTTTTCGAAGTTGCGATGCACCCACTACGTGGTCCTAAAGGGACACTAACGAGAAACAATGAATTGGTTTAGATTGATAAAGTGTGCTCGGAGAACTCTTGTGTAGTTTATTTCACCACCATAGGTTTATTATTAGAGGAGAAAACCAAGTTCAAAGTTTCATTTTTAAATTTCGCGCCGAACTCCGTAATTCGTGACGTCAGAGATTTCAAAGAGCATTTAACGTATTTTGGCGCCACTGGCTCGACGAAATTTCCACGAACTCGTTATGTCAAGTCTCTGGCCCCCTCAGAGGACAATGTACTTCGATTTAACCGATTAGGAACTACGTATAGGTCCAAGCAGGCGCCGTCAAAAATATGTGACGTCACGGCAAATGGTGCGGGATTTCCAAGGTGGCGTCGCCACCTGTATTTTCTTTTAACACGAAAGTGTTTTATGCCGGGGTCCACCAAGTAAATCCGTCACGGATATGACGTTGATAAAATGGACGCCAACGGGTGAGAAAGAAAAAACCAAGAAAAAGATACCCCGCTGGGAATCGAACCCACGACGTTGCGGCCGCAAGCGCTCGACGCTCTACCGACTAAGCTAACTCGGGAGATGCTAGACACGGCGCGAACGCGCCTTATATCTTTCACACATTCTCTTTCGCGGCGGGCGGGCGGCGGTGCCGCCATCTGTGAGATGTGAAAAGAAGTAATGCTTCGCGATCGACACTTACTAGCGTTTACTCCGAGATTTCGTGCGATATCAGAGGTCATGGTTAAAGCGTCTCGATACCAGAGAGGTAGACTGGCCGCGCTGGCGTCGCCGAGGCACCCTTGACGCAGTTACGTTCTTTGCCTTTGGCTTCGTGTTAGCGTGCGTCGGCTCATAGGAGTAGTGCAGCTTCCACGTGCAGCAACGGGATTTCTCCGCCGCCGACTGCTTCAATTGCGAGAGCACCGACTAACAAAACTGCTGCAATATGTGTTGCAGAAAGCGCGCGATTTCGACGGGCGAATGTCGTGCCTTGGTGGAGCGAGAGCAGAGCCTGCGAGACAGAGGCCAGCGGGACTCCCGCGTTTGCGGCTCAGGCCATGAACCTCTACCTCCCGTGTTGCTGAAGCGCAGTGTGTGTTATGTATGCATGAGCACAGGCGTCGGCTACCCATTACTAGAAAGCGCACCCCGTGCCGTTTCTCTCCTTAATTGACGACGCTTTGAAGAAGTGCATACCGGGTACCAATGTTGATTATGAGCTTGTTGATATCATCCTTACGCGGGATTCACGATTCGCTGTGCCCAAATATATGTTCACACCGTCAGCTACCACAACGGTTTAATCATGATCATGGGCGTTAGTCGTCACGATAGAGACATGCTGTCAACATGGGTGCATACACGTCAAACGGTGCTATAGCTGCCAAACACGAATATACATTGTACAAGCTCTCATATATCACTACACAATAAGCACTACTTCTGTGAAGACACGTTTCACTTTCGTGTTATACCGATTCCTATGACGGAGGGATCAGCCATGTCTTTTTGCGCGTTTTCTCGCTTATTAAGCGTCTTCTCGCAGCAAGCGTGGTGTTTTTGGTATCGTGGAAGACTACTTTACTAATGCGATAAGAGTTGTTTTGCTGTTTAGTGTCCCTTTAAGGGAATACGCGCAGTAATCTGTGTGCCTTTTGTAATGGGTGGCTGTCTTTAAACCACCAAGTTGTTATGATATTGACATGGTGTGACGCCCGATGAAAATGTACGCTTGTACCACGCAACATTACTGCGATATTACATCTCGTACTGTGACACCTGTATACAGGACGCGTATTTTTGGGAAACATAAAAGTTACTTTCAGTGCAGCACCAAGCATAGGCGTGGCTGTGTGGTAGAACACCTGCTTGCCACGCAGACGGCCTGGGTTCGATTCTCACTCGGACCCAACATTTTTATCAATTTTATTTGCGGCTTTTTCGGTCACGGACAAGATGATGATTTTTTGCTCACAACCAACGGTGCCGACACCGACGCCGACGGCGGAATTCTGCGATACGAGCTCTTTAACGCTATCGTGTTAATATCTATCCGAGCCGGGCGGTGGTGTAGGCAGAAATTTGTTGCCGTGGGGGCACGTCCTGAAGTGGAGGCCGGGCAGACAAGTGTGGTCTAGTGTCAGTTTGTGCTCTGTATTCCATGGCAAAAAGAAATTTCGGGAGAGGCACGGGTTCGATGTGTCAACCCCTGGCTACGCCACTGGAGCCGGGCTATGCCACACGGATATCACACGGGCGATCTCAGTCGAGGCCGACTCCGATCGTATTTTTCGATCACGATCGAGAATCGCCGCTGCTACTCGGTATAGCAGTCTTTCATATTGTCGTAGCCTAGCATTGCTGCGCAGCCGTTATACAAGCGGACAACAGAACCCAGAACCATTTATTACGGCGTCCGGCCAGGAAACGATACATACGCGGTGACTTCGCGCACACACTTCTTGTCCGCGCGCCGAGTACCAGTGCTGCCTTTCGCCCGCGACACAGGCATATCTGCGCCGCCGCCTGCCGCGCGACGTCGTCGTGGTCGGTGGCCCACGCCATAGAGTTTCCTATAGGTAAACTAGAGAGAACTCTGGCGCTAGTGTCTATGGGAGCTGCAACGCATGGCGCTTCAGCCATGCGTTGCAGCTCAGCCAGCATGGGAATGATGCCAGCATGGGAAGATTGGTCAGCATGGGACCAGCATGGGAATGGGTCAGCTTCAGCCAGCATGGTAATGATGGGTCATACATAAATTTGTCTAAACTTCGTTATTTTTGCTCCGCTTGGCTCCGCGTCGCCTGCATCCGCTTTGTCGCAATATGAAGTTCAGCAAAAGTCAGCACTTCCACTTCACCACTTTAACCTTTTTAGGTTCACCAATTCAAATTTGGTCACGAAGTTCACAATGGTCCATTATTTTATCCGAAACGAACGCCAAAACACAGCAATAAACAAAGCTACAAGTGCGTTGAAAGCCGTAAGCCCGAAGATTAGGCCAACGATCGCAGCGCCAGAGTTCACTCTAGGTAATTGTAGGAAACTCTATTGTCCACGACACATGAGATGATATAGACGACAGCCGATTGCTACCGAGACGGTCGGTGCCGATCTAATGTCATTGGATTGAACAAAATCACTATTCAAAAAGTGCCCATGTGGCATAACTTGGCACAAACAAAGGAGTGGTCCGTTTTGGCCTCGACTGTATCATCGCCCGTGCGACAGATTCCATTGACCGAATTCAGTTATTTTCAACCTGTGCTTATCACGGGTGGAGGTTGCGGGTTGGGGCGCGCTTTCTAGCGATGGCCGCGTCTCCGGTCGTAGCTAGTAGACACGACTGGCTCGAACAAGTACTGACGTACTACATCGAGGTCATTGCCACAGTCACACATCGTCGTATTAACAACTGCGCGCTTATTTCAAACTAAAAAAAACTGAAAACACGCTATCGCCTGCTGCTGTGCGCAGTCGATAGCGTATAGTCGATCGAGGGTGCCTTGGCGGCACCCCCGATGACGTCACGAGGCTTCGACCAATCGTAGGCGTCGGAGAGAATATCGGCGCCGCCCGAGGGACGTGCTGCGCCTTTTTGACAAATTAAGGCATTCGCCCTAGTTTGTGAAAAAATTCGACAAGATATTCGAGCTCGCCACACGAAATTCTATAACATACCACCGAAACCTAATTTTTTTCGAAAAGTGCTTCAGTGTCCCTTTATTGACGTTCTTGTAATTAAATGGCAATTAACCCACTAGCTGGTCGGCAAGTAGAGCAGCGACCGCCATCAATTAAAAAAGTGACAAGCAAAAGCCGCTGACAGCACAGCGCAGCTCACCTCTAGAACAATTTATGATGAACAATATTTGTCCTACAATCTACCTTCCCTGATAAACTTATTAAAAAATGAAGATTTTGACCTTTCGTGTAATAAAAATTGTCTCCTTAAACGCAGTTCGTTTACCTAATTTCAAGAACAGTACATCCCTCCGAATTTTTCTCCCTCTTCTTGTCGATCGCTACTTTTCATATTCATGCCATTTCGTGACTATTCTTCTGCATTGTTTAGCGCTTTGTTACATAATTTTTGTGTTACTTGATGCCATGTAACCCTTATGAATTTATTTGTACTCTTCGTGCGTGACTGACCGCCATCTTCCTGTTTCGCCAAATTGTAACGGGGCCGGGACCTCGTCCCGTACTTTTAGTCCCGTACTCCTCCTTTGCAAAGGAAATTAATTGATTGATTGATTGATTGATTGATTGATTGATTGATTGATTGATTGATTGATAAAGAGCTTTATGGAACCCCAGCAAGTTGTTTCGGAATGGAAACAATGAACGTGGCGCATTTTGCCACCAACGCCTCACTAGTGTTACGTAGTCCCTGGTGTGTGGTTGCTCAATAAATCCGCTTGCTTGAAGAGTGCCAGCTGTTTTGTTGCGCAGGAAGGAAGGCACGACGAAATCGGGAATCGATGGCTCCTTATGCTTGGTCGCCGCTGAGGGGCGCGTCGAGTGAAAGACGATATTCGCCAAGTGCCACTTCCGTCTTGCTTTTGCACCGAATGCGCCCTTCAGGTGTGCATTAGTGCTTCAGCCTAAATGGATGCGCGAAGGATGCGAGCGTCACGCACACTTATGTCGAGCGCTGCACCCGGTCTCTTGTGGGCGTGGATGAACCAAGCTGTGTGGCTTACGTCGCGCGAAAGGTTTTGAAAGCGATAAAATCAACTGCACACGCCGTGTGTGAAGATGTGGGCATTTGTCTCGCATATCACAGCCGCTATCGCAATTTATTCGTAAGACAGCCGCTGCAAGTTTTTGTGGCAATATTCGAAAATTGGCGCAAGTTAAGCTTGTCGTTGCTAAATGACCGATCAGCCTACTTTAAGCGTTTACAAAACATTCACGACGAACGCTTCAAATCGGGTAAGCGACACACTTGACCTTAATCAACCTAGAGAGCGAGCTGGGTTCAGGAAGGAGTGCTTCCTGGCAGTGATCACAGGGATCACTGCCATGTGATCAAACAGGTAATTGGGAAATTGGCTGAGTACAGCAGATCCTTTTGTGCCGTTTCCACAGACTACGAAAAGGCACTCGACTCAGTAGAGATACCAGCAGTCTTGAAAGCGTTGCGTCACCAAGGAGTGCTTGAAACAAAAGTGCCTTGGCCAATGTCTACAAAGACTGGACCGCAGCTACCTTGCTTCTTTACAAGGAAAGCAACGTAAATGAAGTGGAAAGCGGCGTCAGACACGATTTCTCCAGTGCTGCTTAATGCGTGTTTAGAAGAAGTGTTCAAATGACTGGACTATGGAGAAATAGGGATGAAGAGTGACGGAGAATATCTCAGAAACTTACGATTTGCAGATGGCATAGTGCTTTTCTGCAATGATGAATCGCGATACATGACTGAAGACGTAGAGAGAGCAAGTGTTCAAGCAGCTCTAAACGCGAATGTGCTGAATACAAAGGTAATGAACTGCCTAAACTGAAAGTGTTCACGATTGGCCACCACCCTATGGAGCCTGTGCGAGAGCATTTATGCCTAGGTCAATTACTAGCCTACACACGAGAAGGATTTTCACTGAAGGAATGAGAGAGGGGAAAGGCAGGGAGATTACTCACTTCAGAATAACCGGTATGCTACCCTACACTGAGTAAAGGTAATTTTGAATGTGTAAAGACAGAGAGCGGGCAAGAGCGAAGAGCCCACGCATAGTCGGTCAGTCTTGTGCGGTGTACGACATTCCAGTTAGCCTCCAGACGCTTGTGTATCGTATTTCAAAACTTTAACCAGAACTGCTTTGAGCAAAACATTAGTTTCTTAGTGATTTCAACGAAGTATGCAGTATTACCAACATGCACGACGTTCAGGAAAGTCAGTGTAACATCGATAATGTGGAGTAACATTTGCTGGCAGGCTAGCTGGTGATGCATAAAACTGATAGCTGGGCGAGTTGGTATGAATTCATGTTTGAAACTTTTTAGCGTGCACAAAAGACGAGGACACAGAAAGAAGGTACAAACAAGCGCTTACTCACAACTGGTTTATTTCTTGAAAGGGACTAAACATATAATCACAAATAATCATCACAAAGCATTCGCGGAGCAAGTCATGAGGCATATTATCAGAATACAACAAGTTAACCACAGTTCAAAAAAGACATTTCTTTATCAGTAAGCGCCACCAATGGTTGACTGATACATGTTTTCCCACACCTACTTATATGGAAAGCTTCCGTGACTTCACGTGTAAGTTTATCACTATGAGTGAACAAAAGGTCTGTGTCACTGAAAACCCAGAGTTGTTGAAAAGTGTAAAACTGTGCATTTGTGTAGATAATCATGAAATCAAGTTTAGGAACGAATGCGGAATTTCAGTGGAAATTTTTATGGAAATACTGCTCTTTTACCTGAATTCTACTTTTGTCGGGTGGAATGGAGAAATGTTTGTGCAAAAATCTGGCATATGTATATGTTCGAAGGCAGCTCCTTTACTTAAAGTAATATTTTTCTAGCACGAGTGGACCAGAAAATTCATCATGCTGTACACCGTATGAGAAAAAGAATCTTCCGTGTTGTTGATGATTTTTTGGTTATATGTGATGGGGCTGATTATGGGCTCAACACGGTGAATATATTAAAAGTGTTTCGTGAATGTGGCCTGGGTCTCAAGTTCACCCACGAGATAGCAAAAGAAAAACAACTACAGTTTCTAGACCTATCATTGCGAATTTCAACTAATCACGTGTGCTGGATGTAGAGCCCTAGATCAGAAAAACCCTTACTCCACTACAAGTCGGGGCATTCAAAAATCGTAAAAAACGGAATAGCAGTGTCGTGTCTCAAAGGGGCTATAGTGAAGTCCTGCTGCCACCTAATGAAAGATAGTTTTTCTAATCAAGTAAGTAGGTTAACTTCAGCGGGGTTCCCAGAACTGGTTATCACCAGAGCGGTTGATAAACTGATACGCATAGTAAAGGGGGTGCTTTCATCTTCAAGGAATAGCCTGAACAGGGTCAAAAAGCGATGTGCAGTTGTGCCCTACGTTCATCATTTTTCTCATGCCTTGAAAAATGTTGGCAGCAGGTATGACATTGATGATGTTTTCAGCGCTCCTATAAAAGTGCAACAGTTGTGCCAGGCAGCTGCCACAAAGTTCAACTTGAAAGAGAGAAAATGTAGTTGTGGGCTGAAAGAAGGCTCTAAGTTCATAAGGTGCAGAAAAGGTGTTGTTTATTGGATACCGCTAACTTGTGGAAATATGTACAGAGGACAGACAGATCGCTGCATAAATACATGTCTAAAAGAACATAAAAGTTCTCTGGGTAAAGAAACCTTTTCGCACTTATCCAATCATTGTAAATCATGTTATTGTAATCCTGTCTTCATTGACACAGACATTTTGTTCACTCACAGTGATAAACTTACACGTGAAGTCACGGAAGCTTTCCATATAAGTAGGTGTGGGAAAACATGTATAAGTCAACCATCGGTGGCGCTTACTGATAAAGAAATGATTTTTTTTAACTGTGGTTAACTTGTATTCTGCTAATATGCCTCATGAGTTGCTCCGCGCATGCTTTGTGATGATTATTTGTGCCTATATGTTTAGTACCTTTCAAAAAATAAATCAGTTGTGAGTAAGCGCTCATTTGTACTTTCTTTCTGTGTCCGCGTCTTTTGTGCATGCTAAAAAAGTTTCAAACATGATGATGCATAGTTCATAGGTAAAATAGCACAAACGTAACGGGACACAAGGAAGACACGGGACAGAGTGCACCTTGTCCTGTGTTCTCCTCGTGTCTCGTTACGTTTCTGCTCTTACCTACGAGTGATGGCTGTTTTGAAGAGGCAGACCTTATTTCCCACAGTTTCATCAGTCCGATAATCAAAGGAAACCAAGGAACTGTCCACTTCGGCAAGCAATTTGAATATACGGTCACTGTAGAAGGAACATTAATCACGGTCAGCTTTGCTCAGGTAATGGCACTAAAGGCAGGGCTGTCAAACATGCGGGCCGCGGTCCTTTCGCTAGGGGACTCGCCTGCAAATGACTGTCATCGTCTCATAGTTTTAGATGCCAAGCAGCTTTTGCGGTGGGCTGTGTCTGTAGTTCCATTGGCGACCGTCCGCTTTCTAACACCTAGCATAGCCAGCTGAGCGCGCGCTCGCGCCGAGAAGTCTTCTTCCTCTTGTTCTTCAACCACCTTGTTGATACGTGCAGAGCACTTAAGGGGCCCGGGCTGCCGTATGCTGCCCTAGCTTGGCGTAACGCAGACAAAACCATGTGTGCTGGCACACGCTAGCGCGTTCAGGCCTGTGTAAGGGGCTGCGTAAGACGCTGTGACCTCTCCCCCTTACACTCTCTCAGCAATCATGTGATGGCGTCGGGGAACGAGATTTTGCAGACGCGCGATGAACCCGCGTGGCATGCTCCAACAAGAGTTCGGGACGAGTAACAGCAACAACAACCACAGTGAATTCATGGTGTGCTCCACTTGCAAGGACGCGTTACCATCGAGCAAGGTGCCCGTTATGAACGGAACTTTAAGTCGACCCATGCGCTGCTTCCCATCCCCACATGGTTCCCTTTAGTGGGAGATGGGTTAATTTTTTATGAATGACATACCATAAGCTGGCAAACTCACTCATGAGTCGACTCACTCAGACTCAGATACAGCCGTGAGTCTGAGTCTGAGTGAACCCGGTTGAGTAATATTTTGGTGAGCTTGAGTCTGAGTGAGTCCGGTTCATGAAAGTTTTAGTGAGTCTGAGTCCGAGTGAGTCCGGTTGAGGAAAACATAGGTGAGTCTGAGTCCGAGTGAGCACTAAGCGCAAAATATATTTCTTGAGTCAATCTGAGTGAGCTCCATCATTTATTTCCGACCTATGGTCCTATGTACTCATGTTCAGCATTACTATCAGTCTTAAGTCGGCTTAAGTTTATACTCAAGCCTATTCACACGTATCTCTACGCCCAGACGAGACTAGTCTCAAGCATTTTTATTTTCGTCGTAACGCCCATCCGGTCATCATGTGTTCAAAGTTCAAACATAACCGTGGAAGATTATATATATATATATATATATATATATATATATATATATAGTTCAGAATCGGCGTCCGGATTTTCATGTTCCACTCATTCTGGAGATCAGTATTGCTGCGTTTCTCGAAACCTGACGTCAAATCTTCTTCAGAAATGACTCATATATGATCTATGGGAAATGCCTTCGTTGAAATGGCAATATTAACTGACATTCTGTGCAAGCTCGTGTTGAATCGCATTCAAGCGCTTTGCATCGTCCCTGTGTTAGTCGTCGTCTGTGTTGCCATTTTCGTTCCTCGTGTGTTTTCAACGGTTCGCTTTTGAAATTACGAAGAAATACGGCACGCACGGCAGCCGGTTCTATAGAAATTTAGTGGCTTCACCATGAAACAAGCACTCATCGAACATTATCTGAAATAGTTATTAGGGTCCAGAATTCGCTTTGATGATTACTACGACTATATCAAGCTCTTGCCGCTCATTTTTCCTTCGAAGGTATGCATGAAATGTCAGCGTTCTCGCGCCCGGAAGCGGGCATCCCACATGTATCTCGACACGGCCTCCTTCATCTGCAAAGTCATATTTTCATAATGTCTACAGTCTGTAGCGTCTTCGTGTCTGTTGTTCTTGCCTGGAACTCGTACGGCACGGCAGCATACCATGCAAGACTTCCCAATTGGTTCTATTCGAATAGTGTGATACATCAAGCTGAGCACCGATAAAAGCGTATTTCCTCGCTTCTGTCGCAAAAAGCGCCGCTTTGCGTAAAGGCTAGATTCGTCAGCACTGCATGAATAGACTCGGCACAAGTATTTACAGGTAGGGGCCGCACTAATAGTTTATCGTGGAACTTGCATATGGATTACGTTTGCTCTTCTGCGTTGCGTGAAGTGTATTTTCAAGGCATAAGCTGACAAAGTCAGCCACTATGTAAAATTACTTGCGCGCAATTTAATAATTAGGCCAAGACTTGAACATGCATGCGTTGTTTCGGACCCGTTCGCTAAACACAACATTACTCGTCTCGAAAAGGTACAGAGGAAAGCCCTAAGATTTATTCAAAATATTCGCAGTGCGACTCACCCTATGAGATAATGCAGGCTGACGGCATTGAATGTCTTCGACAAGGAAGGAAAACCTTGCGTCTACAATTTCTTTTCTTGCTTTTGAATCGGGACCTAACAACTAATCGTTCAACATATCTATCTATCGTCCCAAACATCAATGCATACTCGCCACCATCATCCTAATTCCCTAACGCCATACTTTACGTCACCCGATTTATTCATATTGTAAATTTTTTCCCCGCACCGTAATTGATTAGGATAATTCTTTATTGCCTTCGTCCACATTTTGATACATTTGGGTGCATTCGAAGTTTATTAACTTTGTTGACGTTATTACTTACCCTGGTTGGACCTGTACAGGATTTTTAGTACTGAATAAAGAAGAAAAAAGAGCAAACACATCGGTTCTTCCAGCCATATCGTCGAAAAGACCCCAGCAGGGGAACAGGGAGCCTGTTGTCGCGCCCTTCCTCGTGGTGTTAAGAAACTCGGCGACAGCCGGTTCGGCAATAAGCGCTGGCTGAGCGCAGCGACCATCAAGAGTTTTTTCTCAGTGAATCGGCCATGCGCGGCTTGTTTCGGGTCGCAAACTCTGCTCTCAGTGTCCGTGCAGGGAAACTGAGGCACTGGCATTTAAATGGGCACAAGAGCATAGTCACGTGTTCTAACGACGTTAATTTTCATAACAATTCAGTTCTAAGTTATACTTCCAAAACACGATGGTGCATCCTATGCCCACTAGCAGAATAGATTTCAAGTACTTGATATGCCGTTGATTTATCTATCCTAGTAACTCAAGGTAGTAAAATGCAGATTAGTGAAATCGGCTGTATTGTTAGGTAGTGAATAGTACCAACTCAGACTGTTAGTTTGTTACTAAGTTGTTAGTAACCACTCCTTGTTAGTAACCACCCTTGTCACACGGGTAAGCTTAACCGCTGTTATACCCAACTGCAGTTAGAGGACGTAACCACAGTTACCGTAAACCAGATAGAGGCGCCGTCACACGTTTGCAGCGCTTCCAAGCGTTCTTTAGTTGATACATGGCTGCGTCCGTGCAACACCGCTATAACACCACCTTGTACAGGGCTTCACGCTCGATTATGGACGCGTCAGCAGCGTGTTTTGATGCGCGTCTATCAAATAGCGTGAAGCCCTGTTCAATGAACGAACACAGCCGTGTTTAAATCTCGTGAAATGCACACGAGATTTTGACAGCACGGGCAAACTTGTACCTCAAAGCCGGTAATTTATCTTCCCAAATGCGTATCAACGCCTCCGTCGTCGCAACGGTCCAGATGACACGCTTTTGGCTCGATATTTCGGTGGGAGCCGAACTGCTCGCGTCCGACATGGGGGCCGCCATGTTGTCAGTTTACGGCGCCAACAGGGGTTGCCTACCTCGGTTTACGAAAACAGTCGTTAGCGGATTAACTGCGGTTAGGGTTAATAATAATAATAATAATATCTGGGGTTTAACGTCCCAAAACCACCATATGATTATGAGAGACGCCGTAGTGGAGGGCTCCGGAAATTTCGACCACCTGGGGTTCTTTAACGTGCACCTAAATCTAAGTACACGGGCCTCAAACATTTTCGCCTCCATCGAAAATGCAGCCGCCGCGGCCGGGATTCGATCCCGCGACCTTCGGGTCAGCAGTCGAGCGCCATAACCACTAGACCACCGCGGCGGGGCAACTGCGGTTAGGGTTGTCCTGTGATAAGGTACAACAGCCGTTAGACTTAACGGCCGTCGTACTTAACTGTGGTTAGACACTAGTGGACTACAATTACTCAACAAGAGGTTTACACCTATTTTATTTACATGCGACGTGTGCATTGACATATCAAGTTTATTCTATTACAACAGCATATATAAGACGACATTGTCATGTTAGACTCATTAATTAGTTTAAGTCATTACCAAGGTAACTACACATCACAGCGTACGGTCATCACAGGCATGAACGGACCACAATCGAGAATACACACACACAGAACATCAAGGCTTCTAGGCTACTTATCGATGTTTTCTACCCACTGTCTTCTACACTACTGTTTGCATATATGTGCGCAATCGCGTACACAAAACTTATTCCAACACAATAAAGAAAACTAAACTTTGTCTGAATTTTGCATGAAACTGTCACAATTACGGCATAATATACTATGGTATCTACGAAGTATCTGGCACCTTATGTGGCTTAGTTGTTACATAGTAAAAAAAAAGAAAAAGGAAAGAACTCGGAGAGACTTTCTGGTTAGTAACAGCAAAATTTACTAGCTTTACTAGCTGTTGGCTAGTAAGGAGATGCCACGAAGGTAGCAAAGTGATCTCGAAACTAGTATATACATGCATTTACTAGCTGTTTATTACTTTTTTAAAGAGTGTACTTAGAAATGAAATGGGATTTCTGGTAACGAAAAAATCATCAGTGCCGAACGACAGCAGGAAATTGATGCGAAATGCACAAACACCAGGAATTCTAAAACCAGCTCAACTTGATGCCATATGAATCTTCTGTTCATTGCATTCTGAACTAACTGCTCGTGTGCTGTTCTGTTTTGTGGAGCCGTGTTCTGTAGACAGCTGCGGCGAACGCTCTTTCGCGTAGATTTTTATTGGCAATGAGATGCATATGAAAGCATTAAGAGCACCTACCGAGCTGTCAGGACCAGTATAGCATGATGAAAGGACAACCTTCCCATTGGCAAAACGTTATCGAGTGCAGGTAAGCGCATACGTTAGAGATGTTTATGCACATCTCATCGCAAAAACGCAGTCCTGAGATTTCGAGCGGCTAAGCGCGAGGCAGCTGCCTTTAGCGCAGCTCATTAAGCGATGTCACAGACGCCTTGAAAGCAGCTTTGCCGTGCTTTGAGGGAAACGCCTCATCAGCGACTTTACGTCGAGCCGCTTTCAGGTCGGCAGCGAGTTCGGATGAGTTCTTTGGAAACGTCAGCATCTGCAGCTTGCCGCTTATTTGATACGTCGTCAGTACTTTCTCCTGGCCATTCTATCTGTGGTGTTGTATGTCAACGTTCACTGCCACCAAGAAAACAGCAATACAATGTCCACACACAGCAAAATGCGCAAAATGCGCTGCACCAGAAGACAAACTGCTCTCCTCAGCAGTTTGCCACATGTTTCCGGTGATGGGAGAATGCGAGCCATACATACATACATACATACATACATACATACATACATACATACATACATACATACATACATACATACATACATACATATACATACATACATACATACATACATACATACATACATACATACACATAATACATACATACATACTACATACATACATACATACATACATACATAATACATACATACATACATACATACATACTGTAAGGATGACAGCGCCGCTGGGGCGCGGGCGCGCGCTAGGCTATTGCGAAGACGAGACAGAAGGGAGCAATAGAACAGCCAGCCCAGCGAACGGGTGTTGTGTTGTTTCGTGATTACAATGGCGCAGTTGTCGAACACGAAGCCTTAAGGCAGAAACCGCCTGTGCTCGACCGTCTTCGGCTTTGCGGAGCCGCCAGTCAAGGAACGCCGTCCACGCTTCCTAGGGCATAGAAACCGCAATCCTGACGCCGCAGGATGCACAGTTCGGCGGGGACGGCGTCCAAGCCTCCTCGGCACCCGCTTACCTGTCGGCGCTACAAACACCATCCGGGAAGGCGTCCAGGCCTCCTCGGCGACTCAACGGTATTGCATTTGATCTTCCATTCATCGTGTCGACCACGCTTCCGTGATTCAGGACATCGCCTCGCTGATTGCAGCGACGACCACGCATTCCGCGGCCGCCGTCAATGGTTCTCCGGGCGACTCACGCGACGATGCGGCGGAGATAATCCACGCCGCCAGGCGGATCAACAACTTCAGAGCTTGGCGCCTTCAAACTGCGAGATCTCAACCGTCGCCGTTAATGCTGGGGCCCTCGTATTCTCCGCGGCCATCGCTACTGGCTCCTGCGGCTCCTCCGGCTCCGCGCTCGACCAACCCATGTACGTCATGCAGGCGACATCTTTGCTTGCCCAGGAGCTAGACCATTTCGTCGCGAGAACTTCCGGATCCTTGCAGCCCACATTACCATTGTAAGGACCGAGTGGTGGTTCGTCACGTTTGCGAGTGCGTGGCTCAACGGAACGGGCGACAAGAGAATACGCATGAATGAGTTTCAATAAACATTTATGGGGACAAGGGATTCTAGGGACGATGACGGAGAACAAGCACAGAGATAAACACACATAAATTAATCAAAGTCCTACCCGCGGAATGTCCGATCAAGGTTACAAAAAAAAAACATCTCACGACTTGTAGATGCCGTCTTGCGGAGGGTCAGTCCATGTGCGGCGACGAGTCTCGTCGAAGGCGAGCCCAAGCACGCAGGTGACACGTCCCGTGTGCCTTACAGCAGGAAGACAAGGCCTCCGGAAGGCCTCCCGTTTGATCACAGCCTTGTGCCGTCCCAGGTGGCGACGGTGTTCAGGAACTCATGACGCCTGCCCGCCGACACAGCAGGAGCCGCACCCGGTACCGGTAGCCCCAGGCAGGTACCTCGGCTCCCCAGGTCTCACCGAGAACAGGCAGGAGGAGCTCCGCGGACAGCGCCCTGGTCCGGCACGTCCTCGCTGGAGCCACCGCCAACGCCCAAACCACCAGGCAAGCACCAGTTCTCGCTGAGCACGGCCACGACGAACTTCTCGGACAGCGCCCTGGTCCGGCGTGTCCTTCGGCTAGCTTCGCTCAGCCCTCTGCGCGTTCCACACGCGCCTCTCTTCCTTCTCGTCTTCTTGTTTTTTTTTTCGTGCCGCCGCCGCGCGTGCCACCTGCCCCTGGCTCGCCTTAATGTCGCCGTCGTCTTCATTCTCACAAGTCCGCACAAACATCTCAAAATTCCACCAAAAATTCACAAACATATAAATTTCTTTCAGAAATTCCCTTCATTCACTACAATTATCCCCCCACTCAAGAAAGTTGTTCGGCACAACAACTTTTCCACATTCATGAAGTCCAACAACACACAAGGACACAATTTACATAATGTTGCACCTCTTTTGCGATAGTTCTGAGCAAACATAACACAACTTTGTTCGAAAGGACCCTATCGGTGATGGGGTTGGATTTCCCTTCCCTCATATCTCTTGAGGAGGTTAGCGTGAAATAAGCTAACTCGCGAGCCCAGGTCTACTAGATAATCCCAGTCGTTGCGTCTATCGACGACTGTAAAGGGACCTTTCCATGTGAGGAGTAGCCTATTTTTCTCCGATGGAAGGAGCAGCAACACTCTATCGCCTGCATACAGCTCTCGAGGTCTTTTCTTTCTGTCATCATACTTCTTTTGTGAAGCTTTTGCTTTCTGGACCTCTTCTTGGGCAATCTTGCAGGTGTTCTGCAACCTCTCTTGTAGCTTGGTGACATATTCATATATCGTCTTTGTCTCAGCATCGAGGTTGTCGCTTGTCCACAGATCCTTGAGCATGGACATTGGTCTACGTACAAATCTTCCGTACAGGAGGTCAAATGGTGAAAAGCCAAGGCTCGCTTGTGGGACCTCACGATACGCAAACAGTAGTGGAGTCAAATACCTGTCCCATTGTTTAGGGCGCTCCTGACACATTCGCCGAATCATCTGCTTGAGTGTCCCATTGAATTTTTCGACAAGCCCATTCGCCATGGAATGGTACGGCGTTGTGGGCAGTTGTCGAAATGACAGTAATCGTCCCAGTTCGTGCATCAGGTTAGATGTGAATGACTTACCACGGTCACTCACTATTTCTCGTGGGACTCCAACTCGAGCGAACATTTCTAGTAGTGCTTCCGCAACTCGCTCCGTTTCAATACTCGGCAAGGCTACCGCATCTGGGTAGCGCGTAGCAAAGTCTATCATGGTTAAGGCATATCTATTTCCTTTTTCCGAAGTTGGGGACAGAGGACCGATAAGATCAATCGCAACTCGATGAAATGGGGTTTCGATTATGGGCATATTACCCAGATCAACACGACCCACGAGGTGCTTCGGCACTGTTCGTTCACACGTGTCACACGACTTTACAAAGCGTGTGACATCCGCTTGTACTCTCGGCCAATAAAACTCTTCAAGGACACGGTCTACTGTCCTCTTTTGGCCCTGATGTCCAGCGAGCAATCCCTCGTGTGCCATCTTCATTACTGTGGCGCGTAGCTTCTTCGGAACCACCAGTTGTTCGAAGTGTCGCTGTTCCGCAGTCTGGTAATGCCGGAAAAGGATGCCATGGACCAGCACGAACTTGGTAGTAGCTCGTTTCTTGGACGTTGTTGTTTGGCCCAATGCTTGGAAACAAGCCTCCAGTGTCTGATCCGTGCTCTGCAATTGCCGAAGTTCTTCCTGGCTGACGTTTAAGGGGTCAACTTGCGGTGCAGGTAATTTTTGCAGTTTTCCCGTCTTTCCTGCAGGGGCCGTCACTTCCTCACTCGGTCCATCTGTTTGCTTGAAATCAGGATCTGCAATCGGGACAGCACCTTCGATGTTGCCAAGGAAAACATCGTACAGAGGGTTCTCCATGCAAACAGCACGAGCAACTCCCCTGAAAAACGGCGAATCAATAAATACGTCGGCCTCTGGCAGACACTTTTCCGACCGGTCTAGTAAGCGTATAATGCGTGTGTTGCCAGTTAGCTTGGTGTCGGGAACCAGTGAGCGTTTTACTACAACCGTGCTGCAGCCGGTATCTTGGAGGACAGTCACCAAGTTGCCTTCAAGACGACTCGTGACCGTCGGCATCTGTTTCCACCCTCCACAACAGGTTGTACAGCTCTGGGCAATATCCAGCATACCATGACTTTTGCATGCACTTGTATGGGCAGGCTTCCGTTGTTTTTTCTGCTCATCCTGCAATTCTTCCTGTCTTAGAACAGAGCATGAAGCTTCATCATGTCTCCCAGAGCCAATAGAGCACGTGTCGGCGCTATGACCAGGCTTCTTGCACTTCCAGCATGGTGATGGCTTCGGTGCCCTAGATCTTGTCCAGCAGTCGGAAGCTTTGTGTCCCGGCTTATTGCAAAGAAAGCAGAGAGGCTTTCCTTTGCTCTCTGTCGTCGCAGCTGCTTTATAATGGCCTGGAGGCTTCCCCTTCTCTTCTTTACCTTCCTTGCCTCTAGCAAGATTTATGATGCCTTGCGCTTCCAAGTACTGGTCAGCTGTCTTTGCCAGTGTGTCAAGGTCATCACATCCTCTTTCCTTCAGAAAGATCGCGAGTTTTTCTTCGCAGCGTCGTAAAAACTGCTCAGACACGATTTTGTCTCGCAGCGCTTCATAGGTCTTTGCTGTCTTGGCTAACTCTTGCCAGTGCTCAAAGTATCCAAGAAGACGACCAGCAAACTGCCGTGCTGTCTCAGCATTTTCAGGCTTGGCATCCCGAAACTTTACACGGTATCCTTCTTCCGAGTAGCGGAACCGCTGCAGCAAGGTCTGCTTGAGCTTGCGGTAATCGGTAGCGTCTTCCGCGGACATCCGACCTACCGCCGTTAATAGCGAGTTTTAGTATAGCGGGAAACGCTTACGTTAGCGTTAGCGTGCGTCTCAACGCTAACGCTAAAACGGAACGCGCTGCGTGTCAACTGGTGGTCTTTTAGTACAGCGGAAGGCATTCCCGCTAACGCTAACGCAAGCACATACGGCGCCATCTAGACATAAAAACACTAAATTCACTGTAGAATCCACAAAAGCGCCACCAAGTCGAGCTGATCCAAAGTCACCACTGTTGCGTCTCCATGTCGCGTTTGCAGAAGTGTTGAGTTCTGACACATTGGTTTCTGTCGACATGCCGCGTTCGAGAATTCAAGACCCCTATTACCTGGCCTCTTTAAGCTGGGACGCATCACGCGTCATTTTTATGCACTGCCGCGAAAGGCATGAAGGGAAACGAAGCCTGACATGTATGTATCTGCTTGACTTGTGGCCGTATCTTGGAAAGAGGCGACTAAAGACAGCGTCGCCATCTCTGCGCTGCTACAGAAAACATGAGCGAACCATGCGAACAAATCTTGCTAAGCCTTCTGCAGCGCAAATCCACTTTGCATCTCAAAAACGGACCTATTTTATCGGCGGTACGTGGTTGGCGAAGCCTCATTACTCAAATCTAAATCAAATACGAACATTATTAGGGGATGAATAAGTTTAATAATGCAGGACGACCGCTACAAAGATTCGAAGTGGACGGCTCTCGCTTCAACAGGCACCGCCATCTTGCCCTACGTACGGGATCTCTTGCGTGCGTTAGCGTTGAACGCTATATTCCAGAAATAGCGTTCGTACGTAAGAGCTCGGGCTGCGTTTACGTTCTGCTCATGCGCAGTTAGGAGCACGCAACGCTAACGCTAACGCTAAATCCTTGCGTTTGCTGTTATCCGCTATACTAAAACTCGCTAATGCTTCGCCCGTTAAACAAAGACTCAACGATAAGGCCCACTTGTCTTGTGGCCAATCTTGACTAGACGCCACTCTTTCAAACCGTTGTATATAGGCATCCAGTTCATCCCTACCCTCGTTATAGGGAGGAATCATCTTGTGGGGGCTGCGAAAACCCTGACCACCAACTGTTTCATTGCCTACGACTCTCGGACTCGAACGCTCTGCCTCCAAGACACGCCTTCGCTCTTCGAGGAGCGCCCGTTCAGCCTCCATACGCGCTAACTCTCGCGTGTGTTCCTCCTGCGCCGCTACCCTCGCTTCTTCCCGCTCCTTAGCTCGCTGATCCCTCATATCCTTCTGTTCTGCGCTAACCCATGCCTGCAAGGCCACTCCAATGAGTCCCATCTCCTTCCCTAACTCAACGAGCGTTCTCTTTTTGTCCATTGCCGCCCACCACACGCAAGCAACGTGAGGCTCTAAGGTGTACGGAAGAGCTTGGTCCTGTCTCGCGGACGCCAGAAAATTGTAAGGACCGAGTGGTGGTTCGTCACGTTTGCGAGTGCGTGGCTCAACGGAACGGGCGACAAGAGAATACGCATGAATGAGTTTCAATAAACATTTATGGAGACAAGGGATTCTAGGGACGATGACGGAGAACAAGCACACAGATAAACACACATAAATTAATCTGAAAGTCCTACCCGCGGAATGTCCGATCAAGGTTACAAAAAAAAAACATCTCACGACTTGTAGATGCCGTCTTGCGGAGGGTCAGTCCATGTGCGGCGACGAGTCTCGTCGAAGGCGAGCCCAAGCACGCAGGTGACACGTCCCGTGTGCCCTACAGCAGGAAGACAAGGCCTCCGGAAGGCCTCCCGTTTGACCACAGCCTTGTGCCGTCCCAGGTGGCGACGGTGTTCAGGAACTCATGACGCCTGCCCGCCGACACAGCAGGAGCCACACCCGGTACCGGTAGCCTCAGGCAGGTACCTCGGCTCCCCGGGTCTCACCGACAACAGGCAGGAGGAGCTCCCCGGACAGCGCCCTGGTCCGGCACGTCCTCGCTGGAGCCACCGCCAACGCCCGAACCACCAGGCAAGCACCAGTCCTCGCTGAGCACGGCCACGACGAACTTCTCGGACAGCGCCCTGGTCCGGCGTGTCCTTCGGCTAGCTTCGCTCAGCCCTCTGCGCGTTCCACACGCGCCTCTCTTCTTTCTCGTCTTCTTGTTTTTTTTCTCGTGCCGCCGCCGCGCGTGCCACCTGCCCCTGGCTCGCCTTCATGTCGCCGTCGTCTTCATTCTCACAAGTCCGCACAAACATCTCAAAATTCCACCAAAAGTTCACAAACATATAAATTTCTTTCAGAAATTCCCTTCATTCACTACAACCATCAACGGTTGCATCGGAACTACCGGAGTGCCGAGGATTCCAGGACGATGCCGTCCTGTGGATCCAAACAATAAACGCTCTCGGCACACGCTATACCTGGCCGAACCATCGAAAATGGCTAGTGGCCGTCGACCGCCTTCGCGATGTGCCAAAGCATGGCACAACTACGAAGGCGTGAAACAACAATCCTGGCCTCAGTGGTGTACTAGACTGACTACTGTATTTCGGCCACTTTCTCTTGCCTGTGATGCCCTCCCTGCCGACTCAATTTATACTGCGGATGGGAGAGGTGAGGCACACCGCCTCGACGTGGCACCTCGGCCTTCCACCACCCTGCCCCCTTTCGTTGAACCAGATCATGAAGGCTATATTGCAGCTGTGCCCTTTACCAGTGTGCCCTCTCTCGGACACCGAGCTCACGTGAAGCACCAGCTCAATGGTCCATCGGAGCCCTCCAGCCTCATGACAAAAAACTTCTCTGGCTGCCCTACAACTGACGTCGGACGCATATGCTGCCCTCCGCTGCTCGTCTCAGTCTCTGCACCGGTACCTGACGCCATAACATCACTGAGCGAGGCTGAGACCATACCTCATCCAGCGCATTTGGAGGAACCGGCCCCAGATTCGCCTTCGCTGGGGCACATGTAGATATCAGCTCCTCTCATGCTTGACACACCTACAGTGAAAGCGCCGGAAGAGCCCAAGCCATCCATCGCTGTGCTCGCTGACGAAGACCATGAGGGGCATAACCTCGGCTCCGAAGATACCCGCAGCAGCCACTCGAATGAAGGCTTCGCAGAATATCCTGAAGCAGACATGACCGGCCGCGAGCCGTGTTCTCCGCCACAGATGGGAGAAGCTACGTGGCTACTCTCTACGCCAGACAAGAGCACCCACAAGACACAGCAGTTCGCGATGCCGCCTCCAAGCTCGCCAGTGCTTGAGCACATGGAGGAGCCAGATATTCTCGTATCTGTCATGCCCCTCGCCCAGACAATGAAACCAAAAAAATGGAACGCATCTCCACGAAGTGAAGATGACGAGTGGGCGAAGCTAGGTGGTAAGGTCCTAAATGTCTACGTTGTAGTCGCCGACTAGTATAAAGCGTTTGTGCTTGTAGGAGCATTATATTGTTCTGTCACAATTATGATTGATATTAGTGTACTGTCCAACCTTTTTTGTGTCTCACATATGTTACCCGAGCGTTGCCCCATATTATGTAAATTGCGTGACATAAAGTGACAAAGAGTCGACGACAAAGCTCGGTCATAAGGTCCATAATATGTACGTTGAAGTCGCGACTTGTATAAAGGGTTTGTGCTTGCAGGTGTTTTACATTGTTTTGTCACAATTATGATTGTTGTTCGTCTATTGTGAACCTTTTTTTTTATTCACATACACACAGATGCTTCGAATATAGCAACGGTTTTCTAACCACCATGACAGTGTACTGTGAGCGTCGCGTCGACGACAAAACTAGGTCCTAAGGCCCACAATGTCTACATTGAAATCGCCGACTAGTATAAAGGGTTTGTGCTTCTAGGTGTTTTAGATTGTTCTGCACAATTATGATTGATATTGGCCTATTGTTAAGCCTTTTTAGAGGATTTTACACGGTGCTGTGCCGTGCGCACGGACACCACACAACGGACAAGCCTAGACCCTAAGGTGCTTCGCCCTTAAAATTTTGGGACATATGCATCTGTCCTTTATGTGGAGCCTTAAAACAATGGACGCCCGCTACTCGGCAGCGCGGTGCGTTCCACATTGCTCGTGCGGTGGGAGAGCGTCAATTAGATTTGGTCCATCGGCTGCAAAGCTGTGGATTCACGCGTAGCAACAGAACAGACGGTCTGTCTGTGGTCACAACACATCATTGCAGACATCTACCGTTCATCGTGAATCTCCTACGGTGCGTCCAGAAATGCGACGACAGAAACGACAGCGGCAGCTACGACCTTTCCTGAATAGCCAGTGCCGACCACCCGAAACATCTGCACTCCAATATACCCAGTCCCAGCTGAACCGATATCTGCAAAGACCGCCAAGGAGCAGTCACTTTCACCCGCCAGAGACATTTCGGCAGCTAGTCATGCTTCGTCGCATTCGTGGCCGAGTGTAAGGATGACAGCGCCGCTGGGGCGCGGGCGTGCGCTAGGCTACTGCGAAGACGAGACAGAAGAAGGGAGAAATAGAACAGCCAGCCCAGCGAACGGGTGTTGTGTCTGTTTCATCATTACAATACATACATACATACATACATACATACATACATACATACATACATACATACATACATACATACATACATACATACATACATACATACATACATACATACATACATGTAACATAATCACTCAGACTCAGATTGGGCCGTGAGTCTGAGTCTGAGTGAGCCCGGGTGAGTAATATGTTGGGGAGCTTGAGTCCGAGTGAGTCCGGCTGAGAAAAAGTTTAGTGGGTCTGAGTCCTCGTGAGTCCGGTTGAGGAAAATTTTGGTGAGTATGAGTCCGAGTGAGCCCTCAGAGGAAAATAGATTTGTTGAGTGAGTCTGAGTGAGCTCCAATTTTTGTGCCGACCTATGCCCACACCTGATAAACACAGAAATAGCACCAACACACACATTGGAGCCGCGACTGTCCAGCTCTGACCAGCAAGCGCTGATCGACCGCAGGTTGAACGGGCGGCTAAGGCCAGTGGACTGAGGGTCACCCCGTAAGAATAATTTATGTCTCATTAAAGTGTTCTCTCTGTCTTTCTAAGTTGACGCCTCACCTCCGACCGCTAAGAACGGACAAACCGGGCTCATCACATGTGTTTTGGAGGTACCACGAAGATACAGTTTGTACCGAACTTTACTGAAATGAGTGTTTAACAAGCTGCAGGTATCATTCAATAAAAGTAGCGACAGTGCCCTCATTTTTAGTGGACCTGAAGAAACTGCCATTTTTCTTGCTACCATGTGTCTTCTTTTTTTTTTTCTTTCTTCATTCCGACGTTTGTTTGCTTTATTGTTGCTATAACGTTGGCACCTCTTTCAATGTGCGTTATGCATTGTGCAATTATGTTATTTGTTGTATAATTTTGTTCGCATTTTCAATAATTGTGTTCCAAGTTGTGTTTTGAGAGTGTTTTTATAATGTCAAGCATTTACTGTGTAATATTACGGTGTGCTATATTTGTGTATTGCCCACTCCTTCTTGCGGCTTTATTTTGAAGGGATGTTAAAGTGAAACAACGAATTGGTTTAGATTGATAAATTGTACTCTGAGAACTCTACCCCTCGTAATTTCACCATCATAGGTTTATTAATAGAGGAGCAAGTGAAGGTCAAAGTTTCATTTTTAAATTTCGCGCATAAATTTCCGCGCATGACGTCACGGATCTCAAATTGTATTGTCGTATTTTTGGCGACACTGACTCAACGAAATTTTCCGAAACCTAGTATGTTAAGTCTATGGCCCCCTCAGAGGCCAACGTACTTCATTTTCACTGGTTAGGAACTGCGTAGGGCTTAGCAGATGCCGTCAAAATCTATGCCGTCACGACGTTTCGTGCGGGAACTTCGAGGTCGCGACGCCATCCGCATTTTCTTTTTGCGCGTTATCTCGCTTACCAAGTGCCTTCTCGCGGCAAGCGTGAGGACTTTGGAAATGTGAAAGAGTAATTTACTGACACGAGAAGAATCGTTTTCTCTTGAGTGTCCCTTTAGAGGCAGCTTAAACCATGTGGTAAATAAATAAATAATAAAAATGCGGGCAGTTTGCACTAGTGGTGCAAGGCTAGACTAACAGCGTAGCTTGTGGCCGACCTAGATTACTAGCATGGTCTTAATTAGCACGCCCTTAATTAGGATGACCTTCGCTAGCATGACCTTAATCAGCAAAGTCCTAAATAGCAAGGTCTTAATTAACGAGGCCATCTCTTCCTGTCTGTTTCTTTCTCTCCTTTCTCTTCTGCTTATCTGTTCTTCGCTTCCCTTTTTGTTTTCTTCAGAAGGCACGCGCATTGCAGAAACGCCTACATACATTGCACATACGTCGTGTCAACCTCAATGGGTGTGCTGGCCACAGGCCTTATTATCCGCCAAATTACTAGGCGATACAGACAAACGCACTACAACTGCTCTCATTTCTCGAATGTAGGAGCAAACTGTCTTTATTTATCCTAAGATGAAGAAGAGGCCGGCCGAGTTATTGCGTGCACGCGTCAGGTGCAGCTTCTGGTCACGAAAAGCTGACACAGCTCCGCAGTTAAAGCAACCCTAACGCAATACATAGCAGAAACTTCAAGCACCGGCTCAGCCCTGAGGTATAATACTCGACTGTTACGCAGAGGGCCCGGGTTCAAATCCCACCCGATCCTGAATATTTTTTTTTTGTTCTGCCATGAAGAATATGGCAGAACAGCACAAAGTATGGGACAGTGAAACACACAAAATACAGCGCTGACGTGCAAGTGGTTTTAACAGCGGACCCGTTTAAGGTTATTCTCCGGGGAGCGTTCCTAAGGGGTATTCGCCACAGAAATAGGGCAAGCCCATCTACTCACCACTGGTCCACTAGAAAGGAATAGGTCCGCGGGCAAAAGCGTATGTGCCACGGGGAAAGAGAGAAAGAAAGAAAATGTCACTACTTTAAGTTGTAGCAAGTTCAATGAAGAGAGCCGCTCGTGAATGTAAAGGATTGCTAATGTTGGAGGGAAATCACGAATAAGTGTCGCTCTGTCTGCTTCAGTCAAGCGGACTTGCTACAATATATTCAAGATCAGCACGAGGAGACGCTGCTGGCCTTTCTTTCGAAGCCTTGTAAATCATACGACGGCATGCGAACGACAGCGCTGCAATCTTCTGCGATACCACAACTACGCACTTTTGCTTGCATCAAGTGATCTCCCTCGTTTGGTTATTCAGTAAGCTTGCGCAAATTCTTTTCCCATCCTCTCTCATGCGGCCTAAGACGATCCTATAAGCCATGACAATGCATTTTCCCAAACAGCGTTGCCCGCGATAGACGACACACAGTCTGCGCATAAAGAAAATTTTCGGAAATGTTTAAACATGTAACCGAGAACGGGTGAACGAAAGGGAGGAGTGTCCTTTAGGAATAATGGATGCGATGATAGAAGCCTGAAGAAGTGCGCTTTTTTTCCATCAAACAGGGATGGTGCTATTGATGATTTATAGCGCGTCGTTCGTCCCAACTAAAGGACTCATTTATCAAGTCGTAACTTTTTTTCTTTAGCTTCTACCAGCAGCCAATTTCGAAGACGAGTTATGTCCTCGAAGGCTTGGAAGCCGCAAGGGCATTTTCGCTAAAGATTATAGGCTTCGCGCATGCGCAGCGATGCAGCGGCTCCTGCCACTAATCCGCCCGGCGTCGGCTGATTCCGGACGAACACCTCGCATCTGCTCGAGGTCAACGCAATCGCGAAAGTCGGATCAGCGGTTAGAGATATGCGCTATAATAAATATGGATTGTCGCGCCGCGAGAAACAACCACACGATCTCTGCTTTGTTTTAACGTGTTTAAACGTCTCAAAGCGACTCTGATTATGACAGACGCCGTAGTGGAGGGTTATTTTCTACTACCCGGGTTTCTTTGAAGGAGTATTGACCCGAAAATTTTCAGTTGTCGTTTCTCGGATATTTTTTTTTTTTTGCGTTAAATCAAAGGACCAGCCCTCAAGATCACAAGTGTACTGGTAAGCGTGAGTGCGGCCTGAAAAATTAATTACAACGGATTTTTAACAGTTAATATCGGTTCCTCCTATACCCTGACGTCCCGACAAGGTATGAGCTTCTCGTCACGTGCTCGCGCAAGGTATCATGACGTTTCCACGGCCGCTCTGCTCCGCGCAAGCAACCATTTTCACAGTTTTAATTCCTGACGTCATCACAACTGACTATAATGGTGCGCGAAATCTCCAGAACTGATACTATAGCCTGATTTCACGTTGGTGTCGATGTCAGTAGGTGCGCCATGTGAAAACTGACCTTAAATATTAAAATAAATACCATATCAAAATTTCCTTCACATTCGCTCAGAGCCCTCTCCGTATACAGGAGATATGTACGACGTAGTAAAGTCAGCTTCGAAATTTGGTGTCAGTACCCCTTTAACATATACGCTGACAACGCACAGTACGCGGGCCTCCAGCATTGCGCCTACATCGAAATGCGACCTCCGCGACCTGGACCAAAGCCGCGTTTTGGGGGTCAGCAGCCGAGCACCGAACCACTAAGCCACCGCAGCGATTAACCGCACATTCTATGAAGTTAGCTGCCCTATACATTCAGAGATGATATATGTGTAAATCAGATGTTACAGACTTCCTTCTCCTAAGCATCGTTAGTCAATGTCGAGCGCCATGCACTTGTGTTGTATGTGGTCCGCTCACGACTAAAATGTTGCATCATTGGCTCCGATTGAGAACGGAGATGTTATCTATACTTAATCAGAACTCAGTGATTTGACAAGTGCTGACAATTTTTTACACACAGATTCGTGGAATCGCGTGCACCGTTGTCGTTCTGCAGCTTTGTGGGCTATTTTTTTTTCCTCTGACAAATAACAAAAACGACCTCCCGCACGGAAATGAGGGATTGCAAAGGACAAAGTTTCGCATTACTCGCCTTTGCATAATGTCGATAATGGCAAAGAAGTCCTCGATGATGTTTGAGCCAAGTGCAGCTGCGAGGCTAAAGTAACCAAAGTTGCTAGCTTCGCTTTGACAGTAACAATGTAGACTTGGCCAGAACTTCTCAGCAATGAAAACATTCACTGAGAAGAAAAAACTCCACTTGAACGAAAGAATGGGAATTTTTTCGATGCTTGTGCGCATTCGCCTTTGAGGAGGAAATGCCGCGGACTTCTCATAGTTCGCTTCTGCCACCACATGATCGCAAGGCGCTATGGGTCTCAAGTTCAGCGGCTAAGGAGAGCGGCTACCCGAGTATCTGCTGCCTTCGTTGACGGCCACTCTATCGCGAGAAGTTCGGTCTACGAGGGAACGCGTCCGGCCGAGCCTTCCAAAGACGAAAGGCCGAACCACATGCAGCGTTTTTGCTATCGTTTTCTGGCGTTGCGTCTCTCGGCGTCGTCATATGAACGTAGACAGAGAGGACGGCCAACCACATGAGAAGCACTGAGGCCAACGCCAGCCCAGCGTCGCACAATGTGACCAGAGGGAATGAACCTGAAATCTCACAAAGCAGTGTGCAGTTTCCTTCAATGAACCTACAAGAAATATTCCTGAATATAGCTTTTATGTCTCATTTGTAGTTTCGCAGACAAAAAATGAGACAGTGCCGCCGAAGCACGAGACTGAAAAGCCACCTAAACATCACCCAATGTCATGGTGGCTACCCTGCGCTGCCGAGCGAAACTAGCGCCGTGGTGTACTTGGAAATTCCCTAGTGATGTCGATGAGAGGCAAGCGAAATTTGGAAGTTGGAGGCACTCGACTGCGTGTCTTGTATTGAGATTTTGTGTATATATGTCCTGTTCATTTAAAAGTGACTGAGCTTGCTAAGACCATGCAGCAGTCTCAATTGCGACGTCGTTGTATACTCTGCGGTCAGTTTGGATGAATTGTGTGGCCGATATCACTGGTGCTCCGATGTAAGCGCCTGGTAATACTCAGTAAGCTCCACAACGAGGGATTTGCCTTGGTAAGCTTGACCTCTACACAGTGGCATAATGCGAAGAAAAACGTCATGCTGTGAAGCTGTAGCCGTTCGTGGCGGGAAAGAGTATTGCCACGTTGCTTCAAGTACGCAAAGTGTTCTCTGGTCCGATACGCTCGTTTCACAAGAAGGGATTGATGAAAAATGAATAATAGGTAAACTTTTATGGCTTCGAAGCAGCTTTAGAAGGAATCAGTCGTCTCATGGAAGTGTCCGAGACGTGTGAATATTAAAGCTTACAGGCGTATTTTCCATTTGTAATTATGGATATATCGAAATATTTCGCGATACCCCTCGTGTCCGATGGATCCGAGTTTTACTGTTTATACCCTTGGGCGACAGTGTGCAAAACTTCGTCTGGAGAGGTGCATAAATATTCTTGGCGTAAACAAACATTTGTGTTCGTATACCACCGAAAAAGCTATTCACAATAGTGTTCCACATCTTGATATTGCCACACACGCTCCTTTCTTTGTATGTTTTATGTTACTGGCCCATCGCACGTGTAGCTGCTGACTTGCGCAAACCTCAGCCAGAATGTCTGGGAACATTCGAGATTATTTTAGGATCGTATGTTATGCTTGAGCGCGCAAACGCGAACAGATGAGTTCATTCTCGAACTAACGCGGCACCAGCGATAAGGCTCGAATGTTCGATGCAACATGTATAAATGCCGACACGCCTTGCCGCGGTTCAGTTTTATCGACGGCCGACGCTCTGTTCGCCGCTATCACTGTACCAGGGGCGTAGCCAAAGGGGGGGGGGGTTCAAACTCCCCCGAAATTTTTCAATTTTGCTTGCGTATATATACACGCACACATACTAACGCACGCACGAACATACATCAAGTATGGTTGAACCCCCCCCCCCCCCACCCCCGAAAGATATTTCTGGCTACGCCCCTGCAGTGTACAGTGTCTATTGCTGTAGTTTGAGTTTCCGTTTCCCGGCCACAAGTTCGGCCAAATCAAGAGTTTCATCTTGGACACGCCGACTGCTGCCTTCGTCGACGTCACGACTCCGTGACAATATTGTATGCATGTGTAATCGGAGCCACGCATGAATACGCGACACCGGTTGTGGTAGCCTCAATACTCACCGGAGTCGAGACCACCGCGGGTTCAGGCTTAGCAAGACAGGGCCGCGTTTGCCGTCTCCTGCTCAAGTGTAGCGCACTGCTGCGCGAGCGCTCAGCTAGCAAAGGCGTCGAGAGCCGCGCGGCAAAATACGCAGTGTTGGATCTAACAACACACGCACAAACACTTTATTTGCCTTTGGCGGCACCCCACACACACCACCACGTCCGCTCCAGGAACGCGGGGAAGCAAAAGGCTTCCACGCGCGGACGGTACACAATGGGGGACCGCGCGAACGTCGGATACGCCGCTCGTGAAAAGGACCCTCGCGGCTGTGCTGCGTACTCTCGCGATGTCCACTGGGCCTAGTCGTGAGAGCTAGGGCAAAACTCCGTACGCGTGGGCCTCCGGCAAGTGCAGCTCAGCGTAGTACGAGAACGCACGAGCTAGGCACCGCTCTTTGGCTTAGCGCACGGAACCGCAGCTAGGACTAAGGTAAACGCGCCCGGCAAGAGTGCCAATCAAAGCACCGTAGGCCGGCGGGGGGGGGGGGGGGTGATTCTGAAAAGAAGGAAATGAAAATGAAAATTCGGTGTGGAGTGCATGATAACTGTCTCTCAAGTGAGGACACCTCAACGGATACACTCACGGGGGATTGGGGAATGAAGGGACAGTGAGAGTGAAAAGAGTATGGTAAAAGAAGAAAAAGAAAGGTATGAGCGGAAAAAAAAGTGAGGGGGGGGGGGCAGGGGAACGGGCGTCCGAGTCACCGTGGTGAGCGGCTAGAAAATTCGTTTGACTAGGCCAGCATCCTCGAGAAAAGCGATTCCTAAAGGGGTCGCAAAGGGGAGAGAGAGATTCGTACCGGCGCGTGCGCGTCTCGGTCACGCCGATTATCGCGGCTCCGAGACCACGCGCAGCGCCACCTAGAGGTATGCGCTGTGGAGGTTTCGACCGGCGCCACCTTAGTGAGCGTTGTTCCGAGTCGACGTCGGCGGCGTCGGCGCAGGCTGTGTACACCATCGGCGGTGGCACGCGGCCATTTTTCATCGTTGGCGGCGGCGGCGTGGATACCGAAACCACAAGTTCATAAAAACTACTTAACTGCATCTTCTTTTCCAAACTGGCTGAAATTCAGGGCTTTTAACACTGAGAAAACAGCATAGAGATGTATTGAAAGGTAGAACTGGAAAACATTTCGTAAATGTTTTGTTTTTCAGCCTACATATCGAAAATAAAAAGGAGGGGGGGGGGGCTTATCTCAAGTCATGTACAATGTAGTAGTAATTTCTGGCGTTTCACGTACCCGAGACCACGATATAAACATGAGGCACGCCGCAATGCACTACTCCGGAAGTTTCGACCACGTGAGGTTCTTTGACGCGCACGGCTGGCATCGTATATACGGGCCTCTGGCATTTTGCGTCCGTCAAAATGCGAGCACCGCGGGTAGGATCGAACACGCGTCTGTCGGGTCAGCATCAGAGCACCGTGCCGCGGTGGCTACAAGCAGTGAAGTGTGGCTCTTATCCTATTCGAAATTATCTTCCTGTCCATTTTAATTGTATAAAGAGAGAGAGAGAGAAGAGGGAGAAAGGAAAGACAGGGAGGTTAACCAGAAGCAGTCTCCGGTTTACTACCCTGCACGTGGGAAGGGGAAAGGGGATGTAAAAGAATGAAAGAGAAGAAGAAGAGTTTGTGACGACAGCAAGCGACAAAATACTACTACAACAATTAAAAAAACCAACACGAAGGCATAACCGCAGTCCAAGTACTACACAGCAATATTTTATTCCAGCAGTCACAGTTTGACATTGAGTCCGGTTGCTTGGAGAAACCGCAACAACGCCTTCAGAGCGGCTCGTGCTGAAGACCGGGTAGGCCAGGGACCTAGGATTTTGTTCTCCGTGAGAGGGCGGTTGTCCAGCTGGCCTAGTGCGGCTGAGAGGGCCGCTCTTTCGGAGTTGAAGCGGGTGCACTCACAGAGAAGGTGCGCGACTGTTTCGCTGCACCCGCAGAGTTCACATGACGGGCTCGCCGCCATTCCAATAATAAAGGAATATGCATTTGAGAAGGCCACTCCCAGCCATAGACGGACCAGCAAGGTAGAGTCACGTCGTGATAAGCTGGACGGGATGCGTAATTCAAGATCAGGGTCCAAGGTATGCAGCCGTGCACTTGTAAATGTCGATGATTTCCACAAGTTCAACGTTATACGACGGGCTAGCACACGAAGTTCTTTTGCGGCGTCCGATCTTGAGAGGGGAATGGTGATACTGCTGACACCGTCGTGAGCGGATCGGGCAGCTGCGTCCGCTTGGTCATTTCCCTGAATGCCACAGTGACTAGGCAGCCATTGGAATATTACTTGGTGCCCTTTTTCTATTGCTGCATGGTGAATTTGTCCAATTTCCGCGACGAGCTGCTCATGTGAGCCATGACGTAAAGCGGAGGGTAGACTTTGGAGGGCTGCTTTCGCAGAAGATAGACCACGAATTAGGTGTCTGCTCCATGACAAGCTGAAGAGCAGCACGGAGCGCTACTAGTTCAGCAGCTGTAGTTGAGGTTGCGTGAAACATTTTGAGCTGTATTGTGATAGCTCTTGCAGGAATTATTACGGCGGCGGTTGAGCTTGCAGTCATAACTGAACCATCAGTGTAAATATGGGTGTTGCCCTTAAACAGGCTACTGTATTTACATGAGGTGTACATCGTTAATTGTATAACATGCTGAAAGAAGGCTCATCTGTCTGTAGAATTCGTGGGCGCGAAAGGTGCAACACTTCTTTCGTTCAGTTCGCGCGATGACGAAGACCTTAAGTGCATGTGCATGATGGGAAAACAACGGGAGAAAAGGAGGGGGCGGGGGTGTTGTTATGCGCCCGATTGACGGTAATCGTGATGATGTTTAGTGATGTCCTTAAGAGGGAACCAGCGAAAACCCAAAGACAGCAAAAGGATAACAACCAGACAGGACAAGCGCTGGACTATACAGCTAAATGTTTATATTTGGCTTCAAAAATTTCACGTTCAATCTTATTTCGTCATTTGCCAATGACGCTCACTGATTTGAAATCAGGCACGCAGCCACAGCCTTTGCAGTGCAGACTGCAGAGGTTAAGTTTCGGTAGTGACCAAGTTCCCCTGTCATGCGGCCGTGCTTACATCGGTCAGACGGGCCAATGCAGATGCTTGAATGACAGATTACGTGAACACCAAAATCTACTCCCCGCAGGCACTGACGGAAACTAATTACTTCTGCACTGTAAAGGCTGTGGCTGCGCCCCTGATTTCAAATCAGTGAGTGTCATTGGCAAAGGAAGAAATGATTAAGATTGAACGTGACATTTGTGAAGCCTAAAAGAAAACATGGCAAAGTGTCATGTGTGAGTGATCGTTCAGTTTTCCTTACAGATAAAGAATTTGAGTTTCTAGATAGCGGGTGCGCGCGGCGTTCATATTTTGGCGTTTCGTGAAAATGGGCTGTTTGTACCACTTTGACACGTTTCTTGGCTTTGTACTGTCAGTTGTGCAACTCACACGGCTCAGATAGCCTATTTACGCATGCGCTGCTGGTTCATGTGTGTGGGGGTTTTCTTCGATAAACAATGAAACATATATTGGGCATTCAGTAAACACTGAACAATTACAAGTCCAGCGCTTGTGTTATTCTCCTTCGCCGTCTTCCTGTTTTTCGCTGGTTTCCTCTTCCGAATATTATGAACCAACTCGCCCAGCAAGCTACGTTAGTGATGTCCTGTTTCAAACACGGTTATGACAAATCGGCACCTAGATCTAGATAGTTGAATTTAGTCCGAGATAGAAAAGAGACGAATGAAAGGCAGGAGACAACTCAGTTTGATATCCTGGCGTGGAGCATCGCCTGGAATGCAGGACAAAGCGGAGGAAACACAAGACAATAAACACCCGCAGTTTAGTGTTTTGTACGCATTGTCCTGTTCTGTGCGTTACTTCACACGAATTTTATGGTGATCACCATCTCGTCCAACTGTCGACCTTGCTGAACCTGCCACCCTACATTGCTGATCGTTTCTGTTCTGTTACAATATCTGGTCGAGGTAAACAGCGCAAAAAAAAAGAAAACGAAGACAGAGTAAAGGAGGAACACAACACAGCGCTCGTGTTGTGTCCGTTCTTTACTCTGTCTTCGTTTTTTTTGCGCTGTTTACTTCGACCAGCTATGAATCATTACCAACTTGCCCAGTTTTCAATTCTACTTAGTTACAATATGTCGTGCATTTTGTCTACTGTCATTTTCCCTTTCTTTCTTCATCAAAGGCCATATGTTCCAGTTTCTTAACTGATTTTTCCTAAGTATATACCCTAAATAGCTCTTGCTTATTTAGGCTGCTGAGCAATATAAGCAATTACTTTCATCCGAATCGAATCAAAACGCTTGTACGATAAGTTGACCCCGCCCGTCTCCATTCCTACCCCCCGCCCTTCTCCTATGAACTGCCGCTGTTCCTCGATTCGCTTTCACAGTCATATTTATTGTTATTCCAATACCGACTTTCCGCACCTTTTATTACTCTTCAAAGCCCGCCTCATATAACACATTTTGTGTGAGAGGGAGTGGACTCGTCAGCCGGAATATGTCGACAGTCCTCGCCAAAAACCACCCTTGGCGCTTTCACTCACTCGGATTAGCTTAAGTACAGTGAGCTCGAAAGTTACTTAACATTCCCGTTCATCTTGAATCCAAAGCACTACCTTTCCGCATTACTGGGAGCACTTCGCAACTTTTTGTGGTCCAGTGATTTAACTTGAAGCGGCAGGCGAATCAATCGAGGTGTGTTTCATACACCGAGTGGGCAGAATTAAGAAAGAACCGAGCCTTTACTGGTGGCAGAAGGTGCCAAACAAAGTTAGATTTACAGAAAAAACTTTCATCATACTTAAATGGCGCGCCGATCGCGCCGAGAGAACACATCGGAGGCGGCGGCGCGCCGATCAGTTGGCCTCGGCGGCGACGGCGGCGGCGCTGTACATGTTAAATAAAAGTATGACTATCTGCGCACACCTCTAGCGCCACCACGCGAACAGGCGCATGGCGAAAGGTGGCGCCACTTGCCGTGACCGGTGAATGGGAGGGGGAAGGAATTAGCGTAACAGCGAAATCCCAGCTCAGAGGCTTCGGGCGCGCCTCAGGTCCCCACGTCCTCCTCTCCTTAATTTATCCTATACCGGTCGGCTGGATTTCAAGCAAGACGGACGTGCCTACCGCGATGTCCTGGATTACTCCTCGTACCTCTCGCTGACCGGTGCCCCGTGACGGACTCCTCGCCCGCTGTGCCGTCCGCCGCTCATCGTCGGGGCCCTCGCCGCTTCGCCGATGTTGTGCATCGAGCCTCTGGCTGTGTTTCGCGGACCCGTCCCTGAACTCCCGTGACCGTTTCCACATCTTTCCTGTCCTCTTTTCTCTTCGTTGGATGGATGGCTCTCTCACTTTTCTCTCTATTTTCCTACTATTCTTTTATTCCCTCCTTACCCCCACCCCTCCAGGGCGCTTAGCCGTGTCGCAGATGCAGACAGAAATTAGTGCCCTTTTCCTTTCCTTAATAACCACAGACAGACAGGCAGCCGGCCGTTACCCATGCATGCAAAGACATCATGCAATGGGCAAACGCCAACTTCAGACCAGCCCTGCAGCTGCTGCTCACACCTCCACTACATTCAAGAAAAAGAATAAAAACAATAGCAAAACAATAGACTTGAAATGCACTATGCTATGAAATGGCGATGCGGTAAGGGGGAGAAGGAAATTAAGACGAGTGTTCGTGATGCTCACGCGGGAGAGCGTCCTCGGCGCGGAGGGGAGGCGGAGCGTAGTGTTGTAGGCTGGGTCGATGCCAGAGGGCGAGCCAAGAGGCCTGTTTGAGGCCGCTTCGGAGGCCCCGAGTGGCTGACGAAAGACCTCGCTGGGACAGCCGGCCTTTCTGCTGGAATCCTGACGCTAAACGAAAAAAGGAAAGCATCCTGGCATCGGCAAAGAGCCGGGCACAGCTGCCATGTCGGCTCTCCTACGCCCCCCAGAGGCACACATACAAACGCAAGCACGAAACTACCCCCCCCTCCATCCGGCAAAACTTCCTGGCTACCCTACTAGTAGGGACCATGAACTCTACTTAGACTGACTTGATGATGACATAAGCAACCTGCTTTGCACCATCGCACCTCTTTGTGCACGATACTGTGTTCCACGTGGGGCGCCAGACTCCGACATCGCCGTGACTTCGAACATGATTTGACAAGTCCCCCCTCCCCTTTCCAAGCTCCACGTACGCTACTCAAAAGAAAGTGGCCCCCTTTCTTCCATAAGAAAGTGGCAAGTGTGCACCTTTATACGTGCGCTCTAGTGCGCCCATGAACTCAAGCCACCTAAAAGTCCGTCGGTCTCGCACATGCGTTACAGTGGCTAGAATACTGTACATGCGTGGAGCCCGAGAAAACAGTGATGCCAACCTAAGTCGACGTTTTATCCCTACACTGACCCCCAAAAAACCCCTAGATTACACAAAAAATCCTTAGATATTTTTTTCGTTCATTTGTGAAATTCACCTTTAACAAAGTCTAAATGCAGTTCACTCTTTCGTCCATTTTTTCTGAAACAGCTCATTATCAGCAACTTCAACTCATTTTTTGACATTTTGTGCGGAGTAATTGAGCCCGCTGCGGTGGTCTAGTAGCAATGGTGCTTGACGGCTGATCGAATGTCGCGGTATCGAATCCCGGTCACGGCGTCCGCATTTCGATGGAGGCGAAACGCTGGGGACCCGTGGGCTTAGATTTAGGTGCACATGAAAGAAGAACACCAGGTGGTCGAAATTTCCAGAGCCCTCGACTACAGCGTCTGTCATAATCATATCGTGGTTTCGGGACGCAGAAACACAACAATTATCATACCGTATTTACTCGAATCTAAGCCGATGTTTTTTTCGAAAAAAAAAAAAACGCTAGGCCTGCGCGGTAAGCGCAGCACAGACACAGCGAAAGCTGGAAGAGCGGCATTTCTAGAGCCCGTTATAAACTCTCTTGTGGCTACTAATACAAGTAAACTAGCAACGTACCCACTACGCCACAAATCATAATTTTTGTGAAGTTGGGAAGCACCCACCACCACATTATTCGTCATTCTGCGGAGAAGCGAGCTACCATCTGTAAGGCATTATGTGCACTTTGTTGATGCGACGGTTGATGGCGATGAATTATGGCTGAGCCCTTGGTAATGGGTTGCAAGCTTTACTTTA